>NC_137790.1:51213365-51429265 GCF_963383645.1 Muscardinus avellanarius | reverse complement strand
ACCATGGAAATGGAGCTGAATCTTAAAAGACCAGTGATCAGAATTTACAGGACAGAGTAACAGCTGCACAAAGAGAGGACACAAGAGGATTTAAAGAGGATCCTACTTAAGTATTCAGCAGAGCACTGATGAGCATATTTAAGGCAGCTTGCAGAGGCTGGGAAGGAATCAACAAAAGCCAACAGAGAGAACAGTAACCTCCGATCCGCTCACACCAAGCTAATAATAGAACTTGTTCCTACCAGCCAGACTGCAGAATCTCAGCATCACAGGCTATGGGGTAGAGTACTCAGAAAACTTGACTCAGTAGTGGAAAACACTTAGCCCTTAAACACTGATCTAGTCCCAACTAACACATCCTAAAATCAAGACCCAAAAGAAACAAACTATGAGGTGAAGATTTGGCTTGGGGTAGAATGGGTGCTTAGCATGAGCAAGGCAATGGGCTTGCACGCAGGTGTGCACCACTGCACCCAGCTTGTACCAATATATTGGAGTGTTTCCCCTATGTTTTCCTCTATCACTGTCTTTTTTAAAAAAAATTTTTTTTTTTTTTGCAGTACTGGGGGTGGAACCCAGGGGCATTCTACCTCTGAGCTACACCTTCCAGCCCTATTTTTCATTCTTTATTTTGAAACAGGGTCTCATTGAGTTGCAAAGGGCCTCACTAAGTAGCTGAGGCTGTCAGAAAACTGAAATCCTCCTGTCTCAGCCTCCCAAATGCTAGGATTACAAGTGTGCACCACCATGCCCAGTTTCCTCTAGCACTTTCAATTGTACAAGTCTTACATTAAGGTCTGTGATTTATTTTGAGTTGATTTTTAGCATAGGATGAGGGGAATCCAGTGTTCTCAGCACCATTTGTTGAAGAGGATGTCTTTTCTCCAATGTATACTCTTTAAATCTTCTTCAAATATTAGATGGCTACCAGCCAGGCGTGGTGGCGCACGCTTGTAATCCCCACGCTTGGGAGGCAGAGACAGGAGGATCGCGCAGGTTCGAAGCCAGCCGCGCTGGCTTAAGAGACCCTATTTCCAAATTTTAAAAAAATATAAAAAATAGGTTTAGGAGTGTAGCCCAGAGTTAGAAGGGCTTCCAGGAACCCCAGTACCACCAAAAAAAAAATTAGATGGCTACAAATGTACAGGTTTATCTATGGGCCCTCCATTTTTACAGTTTTATTGTGTCTCTTTTTATGCCAATGCTGTGCCCTATTTGTTACTATGGCTCCTCAGCTGCACTCTTCTTGTAGTACTGGGGATTGAACCAAGGGGTGCCTACCACTGACCTATACCTTTATCCCTTTTTATTTTCTATTTTAAGATAGGGTCTTGCTAAATTGCCCAAGCTCAACCAGGCGTAGTGGAGCAGACTTGTCATCCAGTACTTGGGAGGCTGAGTCAGGAGGATTGGAGGTTTGTGGCCAGCCTCAGCAATTTAGTGAGGCCTTCTGCAACTCAATGAGACTGTTCCAAAATAAAAAATAAAATAGCACTGAGGGTATAGCTCAGAGCTAGAATGGGTTCAATCCCCAATATCCCCCCAAAATTGCCCAAGCTTGTCTTGAACTTACAATTCCTCTGCTTCAGCCTCTGAGTAGTTGGAATTATAGGAATGAGCCACCATACCAGGCTTCCTTAGTACATTTTGAAATCAAGTATTATGATGGCTCCAGCCTCGCTCTTCTTGCTCAGGACAGCTTGGTTATTTGGGGTCTCTGAGCATCCATATGCATTTTAGGATTGCTTTAGCTAGTGCTGGTATTTTTATAGGGATTACATTGAAACTGTACATCACTTTAGTTATTTTGGCCACTTGAATGATAGTAATTCTCACAATCTATGAATATCAAAGATCTTTCGCCAGGCGTGGTGGCACACGCCTGTAATCCCAGCATTTGGGAGGCTGAGACCGGAGGTTCGCAGTTCGCAGACAGCCTCAGCTACTTAGTAAGGCCCTCCGGAACTCAGTGAGACCCTGTTTCAAAATAAAGAATAAAAATTAGGGCAGGGGGGTGTAGTTTGGAGGTCAAATGCCTCTGGGTTCCATCCCCAAACCCGCAAAAAAAAAAAAGATCTCCCCCCCCCCCGTTATTTTTTTGTTTGCCTGACTGCTCTGCCTAAAATTTCAAGTATAAAAGAAGACACTGTTATCTTGTTACTGAATTTAGAAGAAATGCTTTCAATATTCCTGTATTCAGTATAATGTTAGCTATGGGTTTGTCAGAATCACCTCATATTCTTCGAACATACTCTTCAAAGTACCTACCAATTTTTATTATTGCTCACAGGAAAAAAAAAAAAACCTGTGAACTTTATATGACCATTTTGTAGTGATATCAGGTGTAAAAACACACAAAGTAAGTTTTCCCAAGATAAATGAAAAGGCTTATGGCTTAGCCTTTAGAGTATCTAGTCCTAATAAAACCCAATAAGCCAAAAAAAAAAAAAAAGAAAAACTGTAAGAAGGCTTGTAACCTAAGAAGTACCATACGCCAACAAAATAAAAAAATAAAAAGGACGGCATCCTTTTTTGCAAAGTTGCCGAGGGGGGCTTCAAACCTGCAAACCGTGCAGAAGCAGACCCGTGCTGGCCAGCGGACCAGGTTCAAGGCATTTGTCGCTATTGGGGACTACAATGGTCACGTTGGCCTGGGTGTCAAGTGCTCTAAGGAGGTAGCCACGGCCATCCGAGGGGCCATCATCTTGTCCAAGCTCTCCATCGTCCCTGTGCCGAGAGGCTACTGGGGGAACAAGATTGGCAAGCCCCACACTGTCCCTTGCAAGGTGACGGGACGCTGTGGCTCTGTGCTGGTGCGCCTCATCCCTGCCCCCAGAGGCACTGGCATCGTGTCCGCCCCTGTGCCCAAGAAGCTGCTGATGATGGCTGGGATTGACGACTGCTATACCTCTGCCAGGGGCTGTACTGCCACTTTGGGCAACTTTGCCAAGGCCACCTTTGATGCCATCTCAAAGACCTATAGCTACCTGACCCCAGACCTCTGGAAAGAGACAGTGTTTACCAAATCTCTCTATCAGGAGTTCACGGACCATCTTGTAAAAACCCATACCAGAGTCTCTGTGCAGAGGACCCAAGCTCCAGCTGTGGCTATGACATAGGATTTTCATACCACAAAAATAAAGTGAATGGAACTTGTAAAAAAAAAACCTGCAAACCTCCTGTCTTAGTCTCCCCAAGTACTGGATTACAGGCATGCGCCACCATGCCTAACCCACATGGTACTCTTCAAAGCAGGCTCATCAACTCCCTTCCCTTAAAAACATCTTCAGTTTTTTGCCAGGTGTCAGCTGAAAAGCTCTCCTCCTTGAAGAAGCTTCTCCTTTCTCACTCTAAATATGCCCTAGAACTCCCTTTCCTTTCTTCACAGCCCTTTCCACAGTATCTGTCATTATTCCTATGTTATGTGATTAGCATCATTACTTATTATTACAAGTGGTATGGCCCTAATCTGAAATCCAAAATCCAAGACTTTTTCAGTGTTTGGGCTTTAGAACATTTCTCATTATTGTATTTTCAGTTCAATCAGTAAAGTCTATGCAAAAACTCTAATAAGAGTAAGCCAAATAAACCACTTTTCTTTATAAAGTAAAACAAAAACCTCCAAAATGTGAAATACTTCTGGTCCCAAGCATTTCGTAGAGGGATTCTCAGCCTATATTATCTTCTCCCGTGCGGAACGTGAGCTCAGAATGTGAGCTCCATAACTAAAGAAGCCAACTCTGTCTTCGGCCCTGCTATGTCCTTGGTGACTAGCACAAGTGCATGGCCACTGGAGACACTCAAATGCTTACTGAATACATGAAAAGATCTGTAACAAGGATAAGTTTCCTGATGACCAGTCTAGTTAGCACCAACACCCCCTCGAAATGAGTACTCACCTCTACCTGAGTAACATTGACGACCAGCACCACCACCATCAGCACGGCAAGCAGACAGCAGAATAACCGCAGCTTGAAGAAAGTGGTCCACATTGTCTGGCTGTGTCCTGATCACCCATGGCCGACACCGTGCTACCTTCACTCCTCAAAGCGCCATGTTTTTGTTCTTCTCAGCTGAGGATGAACTTTCCATGTAATTTGCTTCTCTCCAGCAAGGCACCTTAAGAGCTCTTTGTGTCCAAAAGGGAATGCAGTTGGTTCAAGGAGCATATTCTTCTTCAACAGATTCCTTCAAATAGGGGAAATAAAGAAAAGATCACCATCCCCATCAGCCAGGGATGGTGGCACACGCTTATAATCCCAGTACTTGAGAGGCTGAGACAGAAGGATCATAGATTCCTGGCCAGCCTCAGCAACTTAGTGAAACCCTGTTTCAAAATAAAATAAAAAAAATAAGTCAGGCGTGGTGGCACACACTTGCAATGCCAGGACTTGGGACACTGAGACAGGAGGATTGCAGGTTCAAGGACAGCCTTTGCAAGTAGTGAGACTTTCATCAACCTAGTAAGATTCTGTTTCTAACTAAAAAATAAATTAGGGCTGGGGGTTTGACTTGGAGGTAAAATCCTCCTACATTCCATTCCCAGGACCAGAAAAATAAAAAATAAAATAAAACTGACTTGAATAGACACTTCACAAAAGAAGAGATACAAATGGCCGATACATGAAAAGGTATTCAACATCACTAGCCATCAGGGAGATGCAAATCAAAATGACGCTGAGATTCCATCTAACCCCAGTCAGAGGGGCAAACATAAAGAAATCAAATAACAACAAATGCTGGTGAGGATATGGGGAAAGAGGAACTCTTTTACACTGTTGGTGGGAATGCAGAGTAGTTCAGCCGCTATGGAGTTCAGTGTGGAGATTCCTTAGAAAACTAGGAATGAATCCACCATTTGATCTGGCTGTACCACTCCTGGGCATCTTTACAAAGGGGTTGAAATCAGAGAACTACAGTAACATATGCATACCCATGTTCATAGCAGCACAATTCGTAATAGCCAAAATATGGAACAACCTAGGTCTCCATCATCAGATGAATGGATTACAAAATGATGGGAAATACACACAATGGAATTCTACTCCGCTATAAAGAACAAAATCATGTCATTCACAAGAAGATGAAAAGACCTAGAGAACATTATGTTAAGTGAGATCAGCCAAGCACAGAAAGAGAAGGGACATATGTTTTCTCTAATATGCCCAAACTGGGGAGTATTAGGGATACCAGAGGGACTTCACATAATGGAGGGGAAACCCGTGCAAAGCTGAAAGGGAAAGATAGAAGAGGAAAAAGGCTGAGGTTGATTAATGGAGGAGCTACATATGAATATGTATAAAAGTATGAATGTAGCATGGTCAACCTGGACACTCATTGTTGGAAGGGGAGATGTGGGGGTGGGAAAGGGCACCAAGCACAGTCTGAATGTATGCCATTTACAATATGATCCACACAAACATAAATAAATAAATAAATAAATAAATAAATAAATAAATAAAACAAAATAGGGCTGGGCATGTAGCTCAGAAGTAGAATTTCCCTGGGTGCACTCCTCAATACCACACACACAAAGAAAGAAAAGATCAATCAGTTGCAACTGTCTAGGATGAAATAAGAGGAAAATCACATTTCCTCTTCTGAACCTAGAGTCCAAAGTCAAAAGAAAAGAGCAAACAACCAGAGCACAGTAACCGTCCATCCCCAACTATCTCAATTTCCTCTCCCAACCCCAGGCTTCTATATAAAGACAGTAACATTTGCCTTCCTACTTATTTAGGTTTAAACTATTTTGGTGGGGGTAACTGGGGATTGAACCCAGGTGTTCTACTTCTAAGCTACACCCCAGTTCCATTTATATTTTTTTGTTTTAAAACAGGGTCTTGCCAAGTTACTGTGAATTTTGCTATATTGCTAAAACTGTCCTCAAACCTGCAATCCTCCAGTCTCAGCCTCCCATGAACTGAGATTACAGGCATGTGCCACCATGCTCAATTTAGGTTTTAATTGGCAGGGGGAGGGTGGTTACTAGGGATGAAACCAAGAGCATTCTACCTCTAAGATACACTCTTACCCATTTTTATTTTTTGTTTTGAAACAGGGTCTCAATGAGTTGCTGAGAGTCTTGCTACATTGCTGAGGATGTCCTTAAACCTGTGTTCACCTAGTCTCAGCCTCCCATGTTTTGGGATTTCAGGCAAGCGCTACCATGCCCAGCTTAAATTTTAGCTCACTGTTTGTTTGTTTGTTTGTTTGTTTGTTTGTAGCATTCTACCTCTGAGCTACAACCCCAGCCCCATTTTTATTTTTGTCAGGAGCTCTGGATATTGTTCAAACCATCCTGATACTCTCTGGAGCCACCACTCTCTATGGCAGAAGGCGGCAAACATACTTTGGTTTCTAGCACCCCAACCACAAATATAGTCCTTGTCTTCTCCTTTGGTTTCTAGCACCCTAACCACAAATGTGGTCCTTGTCTTCCCTCAGCTAAGTAACCAAGTGCAGGGGGAATGACGCCTGCCCTGAAGATGCAGGGGAGGAGAGTTAAGCTTGAGGAGTAGGTAATAGGATCCCTGAATTCTCCATCACACCTGTTAGAGGCACAGGACTTCAGAGTTTGCCATTTCTAACTGTCTTCCCACACAACAAATTCAAGATGCTCTCTCCAAGTTACTACTTTTATATACATAAACAGAGAAGATACTAGTATTTTTACTCCCAGGGAAGCCTCCATGGAGGTCAGGGTATACAGGTAAAAGTGGGAAAAGTGCATAATCTTGCTTTGGAATACCTCCAAATAACTCAGCTGCATCAGCATTCCTCTTCACCTCGGGCTGGACCTGGAAAGCCTCCTCTTTTCTCATTTCTCTGCTCCACCAGTGTGATTCACTTCCATCTCACAAGGAACAGGCAAACCCTTCCCTGACCCAGCTTCAGAAGGGAGACAAGACTGAGCTCTTCCAACATGCTCTCCACCCTCAGAATCCTCACAGCACTTATTTTTGCTTCTTAGCTGATCTTTCTCATCTAAAGCTAGAATTTGCCAATCATGATTATATTTTTAAAAGCAGAAAACCAAGCCATAATCTCAATACTTTGGGATGCTGAGATAGGAGGATCACAAGTTCAAGCCCAGAATGGGAAAATTAGCAAAACCTTGTCTCAAAATTGAAAAATAAAATAAAATGGGCTGGGGTGTAGTTGAGTGGTTGAAACCTCCTGGATTCCTTCATATATATATATATATATATATATATATATATATATATATATATATATATATATCACACACACACACCACACACACACACACACACACACACACACACACACACAAAGATTTATCAGGGAAAAAGACTTAAGGATAATATATCATACCTTTTTCAATTTTCTCACAGTAATCAGCTCTTTATATGGCATACAGTCACCCAACAATCCATGCAATAAATGATTAGAGTTCTTACTCTGTACTACCCTTTCTACTACGTGTCAGACATTCCCTTCAAAAGTTTACACTCACATTCTTCACTCTAGAAAACAAGAAGTGGCAGGAGGCAAAAAAAAAAAAATCCTTTGATTTTCCAGTTCCTCTACCACATATATGGTCCTTATTCTCCCTCAGGTAAGTAGCAAGACACTTATGTGGGCAGTCTCCTTTTTAAAGATGAGATCATTCCTTTCTTGAATACAAAAAAGGTTGGAGGTATAGCTCAGTGATAAAATAAGCACTGGCTTAGCATGTACAAAGTTCAATTCCCAGTAAAACAAGAAAGAGAGAGAACATTAAATCCACCATTTCTAGACATAGAAATAGAGGATAACTCTGTCACCAGGACCTCAACTGTTCTGGTACAGAAATTTTTCTCAAAGAGTTGGCCATAAAAAGCATAGATTTCCCTGGTAGCCCATATGGGAAAAGACTAAAGACATAACCCATGGGGATTTAGCCATACCAGACAGGTGTGGTCTGTGGGTTCTCTGGATGCCAGCCTTTTAGACATCAGTGTGGTTCAGAGCCGATCAGCAGCAGCACAGTGGTGATCAGTGATGCAGAGGACAGTAGAGGAACTATAGAGCTACCGGCAGCAACGCAAGAGCCTTCTGCTGACATTAATTATGGCCATGCCAGGGAGAAACCTAACTTCCTGCTAAGAGCAAATAGAGCCTGACAATTGGGAGACCCATAGGTACACCTCCCTAGATACTGTTTGAAGTATACCAGATAGACCTGTCTTTAAAAGATATGTTAAGCCAGTACTTAGGAGGCTGAAGCAGGAAGAACACAGGTACAAGGACAGCCTCAGCAAAGTAGCAAGACTCTTCAAGCAACCTAACAAGACCCTATTTCAAAACAAAAAAATAAATAAATAAATAAAAAGGGCTAGGGGTATAGCTTGAAGGTAAGATGTACCTGGGTTAAACTCCCAGAATCACATTTTTTAAAAATGTATTAAAATGTTCATAGTTGTCACCTCTGGGCAGTTTTTGTTTTCTCCTTTATCTATATTTCTATTTTTTCACCAAATGAAAATCACACACATAAAAAATAAAGCTGATTTCTAAAAGTAAATATTAACGATCATATAAAGAGAAATAAGGCAGTAAGCCACATTTGAGAAAACAATTGAATTTTTTTTTTCATGGTACTGGGGATGGAACCCAGGGGGGCCTTCTTCTACCTCCGGGCTACACTCCTAGACCTATTTTATATTTTATTTGGTCTCTTAAACCAGCCGAGGTTGGCTTCAAACTCACGCGATCCTCTTGTCTCAGCCTCCCAAGCACAGGGATTACAAGCATGTACCACAACGCCTGGCTAAAACAAATGAATTTAAAATAAAAGCTTTCTAAGTAAAAGAAGAAACCTGTAACAAGTGTTAATTATTCTACCACAAATATAAAAGCTAGACATTTTCACAAGAAAGGTATTTGCAAGGGAGCAGAAACTATCATTTGGTATCTCAGGCCACATTAGAATCGAGTAATAACAGTGCTAAAGAGGACTGGCTTTAGACAGAAAAGCAAGATCAACCAAAAACTATAACATAATTCAATATAATTTACCTTTTGGGGAAATTTCCCAAGAGATGCTCACTGGAACTAAGAAAACAGAGTTTACTTCTAACTTTCCTCCCACCATGAAATCCTGAACTCATGCAATCGTGACCAGCAGCCTTTATTCTTTTCTTGCCACATCTGAAATACACGCTGATGTTTTTTTCTTTTTTATATCATTCTTCGTGCTCACACAGTATAAAGCACACAGTATAAAGGTTAAAGATGCTGAAAATAAAGTAAAGGAGAACATATTAGAAACTACAAGTACAATTATATAGGCAGAAAGGCATGCATATATTTAAGTGACATTGTGGGAAGAGCTGTGATAGGAGCATTTCTTTTTCCTACTGGTAAAAACTAGTAACTGGCCATTCAAATACTGTAACTTCAACCTGGCAAACCACTCTAAGCCCTTAGCCTTAAGTCAAAACTTTAAATAGCAGCCGGGCGTAGTGGTGCACACTTATAAGCCCAGCATTTGGGAGGCTGAGACTGGAGGATCGTGGTTTGCGGACAGCCTCAGCTACTTAGTGAGGCCCTCTGCAACTCAGTGAGACCCTGTTTCAAATAAAGAATAAAAGGGCAGGGGAGGTCGGAGGTCAAATGCCTCTGGGTTCCATCCCCAGACCCGCAAAAAAAAAAAAATTTAAAGAGCAGCATAACCGAAAAAATATATAAGCCAAAGATAAAAGCTCCAAGTACTGTCTTTCTTTTTTTTAATATACTTTTATTGGTACATTATAGCCTCACATCATAATGTAGTTCATAGTGATGGTGACACACATGCACACAGCCCTTGGTGGGCTTTCCCCTGGCTCCCTCCTTACTTACCCCCTTCTCCATACTGGATATTGACACTGATATTGGTACTCTCACGTATGTACATAATGTCCATGGAAATGATTCCTTCACTGATTCTCCCTCCTCCATTTCCTTCCCCTAGACCACTCCCTGGCTCCACTGAAGTTTCTTCCCCATTATCTGAAGTCTCTCTTATATCCCGATAACTCCCTAGCTTTCACATATGAGAGAAAACACATGACCCTTCCCTCTCTGTAACTGGCTAATCTCAATTAGCATAATGTTCTCTAGGTCTATCCATTTTCCTAAAAATGACATTATTTTGTTTTTCTTGATTGCTGGATAGAATTCTATTGTGTGTATATCCAATAATTTTGCAATCCATTCATCTGTTGATGAACACCTAGATTGGTTCTGTAATTTGGCTATGTGAAATGTTCTGCTATAAACATGAATATGCATATATTACTATAATTTTTATTTTGGTCCCTTTAGAAAGATAGGAGTGGTATAGCTGGATCATATGGTGGATCCACTCCTAATTTTATGAGCAATTTCCACACTGATCTCCATTACAACTGCTCCAATTTGCAATCCCACCAACAGTATAGAAGAGTTCCTGTTTCCCTACATCCTTGCCAGCATTTATTGTTGTTTGACTTCTTGATTGCTATTCTGATTGGGGTTAAATGGAATCTCAACTAGTTTTGATTTGCATCTCCCCGATTGCTAATGATGGTGAACACTTTTTCATGTATCTATTGGCCATTTGTATCTCTTGTTCTTAAGTGTCTATTTAGTTGCCCATTTCTTTTCTTGTAGATCAATAATCCATTCTTCCACTATAGAAAATAAGAAGTGCCTGTATAAATTCAAGTGACAGTTATCATTCAAGAAATCTAAGCTTGCTGGGCATGGTGGCGCAGGCTTGTAATCCCTGCGCTTGGGAGGCAGAGACAGGAGGATCGTGCAGGTTTGAAGCCAGCTGTGCGCGCTGGCTTAGGAGACCCTGTTTCCAAATAAAAATGTAAAAATAGGTCTCGGAGTGTAGCCCGGAAGTAGAAGGGCTTCCAGGAACCCCAGTACCACCAAAAAAAAAAGAAATCTAAGCTTGAGTGGTCTTGTTTTCAGATCTTTGTGATGTGTCATAACACCATGTATTCATGTTTGTTTGTTTTGAACTGGGGACTGAACCCAGGAGCATTCTACCTCCAAGCTCACCTTCAGTTCTTTTTCTTTTTTTTTTAAGCAGGGTGTCACTAAGTTGCTGAACATCTCACTAAATTGCTGAGGCTGGCCTAGAACCTATGATCCTCCTATCTCAGCCTTCCAAGTACTAATATTAAAAGCATGTACCACCACACCCAGCTACAAATAAACTTTTTTGTGTGTGTGGAACTGGAGAGTGAACAAAGGGGCATTCTACCTCTGAGCTACATGCCCGCCTCTATTTTTTTTTATTTTGAAACTGGGTCTCTCTAAGTTGCAGAGGCCTCACTAAGTAGTTGAAGCTGGCCCTGAACCTGTGATCCTCCTGTCTCAGCCTCCCAAGTACTGGGATTACAAGCGTGCACCACCACGCTTGGCTAAATAAACCTTAATAAACAATAAAAAATAAGACCCATAATACTAAGTGCTATAAGAAAAAATAGGGCATGCTGATAAATCATGGTCCTCAACCCTGCATCCACATTAATAATCATTGTGGAAGTTTTTAGAAATGCCAATGTCTGGCACCCACCCAACCAATTAAATCCAAATCTGGAAATAGGTCCTGAGATGATTATAATATAGCCAAGTAGGGGCACACTAGTGACTAGGGACTGCTATTTGTATCAGTTGGCTTTTCGGAAATGAGACTGCAATTGTAGCTTGCCTATTCTGGGTGGGGCAGTGGGGACAGCCATCCCCACATCAGTGATCTACCCTTCCTTTCCTTTCTCAATAACAAATAACACTTTATCAGCCCCAGAGAAATTGTAAGCATAACAGACATTTTTTAAAGATACTAAACACTGTCCAAAGCAAGCAGATTTCAAACACTATGGAGGAATAGTATGCCGCTACCTCCACCAAGGGGAAAAGACAATTAATGGGCTGTGGGAGCCCCCCACCCCCAGCTTCAAACACATCCTGAAGCTCCAGATGCTATTTAAAAGCAGTGAAGAGGGAGGAAGCGCACCAGAGCAGTGTGATTCTTTCTCTTTGGGAAATGTGGCAGCAACCTTCCTTTAAATAATGAAAACCAAAGAAAAAAAAGTACAGCTTCATAACATATTGCATAGTCCTGCACCACCACCCTCCTGACCTTTGGTGAGGCCAGAATAGCATACAAGTCCAGGGTTTCTACATTACACCTTGCAAAGTTATACTCCTTTCTCTCCAGAAGACCCAAATCTGATGTCCCAAAACTGCAGCTCGGTAAGATGAGAGAGGCCCATCGTGTGACAGCACTGCCGGCCAAGAAGCTGCTGGTGCCCGCAACGGTGAGACGTGAGATAGAGACACTGTGCCCATCACCGATTACTGCACACCCGGCCAGGGAGGGTCACAGGGAGAGGGGTGCCCAGCTGCGTCCCGGAGGTCGCGTTGCAGCAAGTCCAGACAACCAAGGGTGGAGATGCTGCGGGCCCCGGGTGTGGCCCAGGCTGCGGCAGCCTGGGCTCCAGCTCGGCCTTGGGCCGGGCCTCCCCTCCCGGCCCAGCGCCCCCAGGCGCGCACCCCAGGGCTGCCCCTTGCATCTCCGGCTGGCTCCCGGCCGGCCGGGGGGTGGCGCTCCGCAGCCAGGGGCGCGGTGATCAGCGAGCACCGCGGCTCGGGGCAGGGCCCTCCCAGCGCCCATCCCCACGGCGCCCGCACAGCGCCCGCAGCCGCACCCACCTGGGCTCCCGCGGCCCGCTGCAGGCTCCGGGTGGCAGCAGCTGCGCCGGGTGCTCGCCGGCTTTATGACCCCACCGCGCGGCCGCTCTCCAACCCCCGCCAACGATTGGTCAAACTCGGAGCGGGGCGGGCCGACGGCGTTGATTGGCAGCTCCGCGCGCCCATCGCCGAGCCCCAAAGCCAGAACCCGGAGTTGTCTCTGCTCCAGCTGAGCGTGGACCAGCTCCAGCGCCAGCGCGAGGGGACCTGCAGCTCTTGCCCTCTGGCCTCAGATCTTCCTTCTTTGGCAACTCAAGATTGTGTGACCTGTCGACCTTGGCGTTCCCGAGAGCATCCGCTTTAAGGCTTTTTCTGTCAGCCAAGTGACCACAACACCGAGATGGCCCTGCTCGGATGTCTTTTCTGTGCAGGGCTATTTATTGTTCCCTGCGCCAGAGCAACACAATTTGTTATGCCAAGTCTTAGTATCTTCGCTTGCCAGAGTACATTTCCCTCTTCGATTAGGGGTAATCCTATTTGGGGCGTTTTTCTAACTGATAAAGAGTCTGTAACAGTTTTGTGAAATTAGGGAACTGAAGGAGGTCCTTAGAAGACAGCAGTGCTTACTCTGGAAGCCCTAAGGGATCGCAAACTGTTGTTTCCCAAAGGAGCCCAGAGGGCATTAGTTTCAACTAGTTTATATGAGCAAAACACACACCCAAAAAGTAGACCTGCCCCCACACTGTTATACCAAGATTGAAGAATTAATATAAATTGCAACCAACAGTCATTATGTGGTAGGGGAGTGCTCCCCACAGCCTGATCTCAGAGACGAAAGGAATACTTCGCGGGCCAGAAGTAGGATATGGAGGTCCTTCTTTTAAACAATGGCTGATGGCCGAGGCTGGCAATTTTCCACAAACTGGGCCCCAAACAAAGAAATGCCAACCTTTTTATATAGTTGGTCACTTAACTTTGAAAGGAGAGAAGACATGACACTTTTATAACTAGTAGAAGTGTGATACAGGAAGCAGAAAGAGCTTGCTAATTCAAGGCCTTATCACTCTTATCGGGCATATGTACCCTGGCTGGGCTGGTGCTGCCTTATTTATGTTTAGAGACAACCTTTGCTATCTCTTGTCCTGTTTAATTATCAGCTCGCTGGCAACTGGGGGGAGGGAGACAGGGCTACTGTATTTTTCCCTATCCTAAGTCTAAATTCTTTTTTTTTTTGAAGATTTAAAGAAATTTATTAGAAAGATAGAAATACAGAAAATAGAACACAATGTTTCATTTTTAACATGTTAAAGCTAAGTCTAAATTCTTCACTGCTAATATTTTCATGACCCTGACGGTTCTTTTCCCATATCATTCCTCTCTTTGAGAAATTCTCAAAGTATTTTGACGAGAAATTATCCTTCGTGATTGCTTTCCGTCAGAGCCATGAGAGTTGCATAGGGCAGACGATCCTTTCTAGCTATTGATATTTTCTATCACTCTCTGGACTAACCCCTGTACACACGGTATAAGATAGTATTCCTCAGGATAAAATCTCCCATTTTCATTACCAAGGAAGTTAAGACGAGGCTAATAGAGTTTTCCAGTTTCCACCAACCCCCTTTTGGAGCATTTTGCTGAAAGGGGCATTTACCCCATATTTTCTGCTAACTCAAGGGCTGGGGTGGTGAATCCCTTTAAGGCTCGAGTGATATTTCTATCTGGGGCAGAGTTATTTGGAATAAAGGCACAGCATTGACAGCCAAGGAACACACACACACACACACACACACACACACACACACACATACACACACACCTACCTCTTTTGCTGCCATTATCCTATCTAAAGCTATTCTGTTTTCCCAAACCATCTGACTGGTGGGGCCCAACTGGTCTGAAATTCCTTTGACTGCATCCCTTGTGTAATTTACAGAACTTTGTTGATTGTAATACATGTAAATTATCCAATCTACATTTTTATTTATTGTCACCCACCAGAAAATAGACTCAAAGCCAGCAGCAATTTTGTTTCTTGCTTTGAACTCAACTGGAACTCCCCTGGGTACTCCTACTGCATCTAAATACATGTGGGGATCAAAGGTCCCTCCCGGCCCTGGTACTGGTAAAGTCTCACACTGGGCCTTGCAGGGACCTTCTTGTCCTTTTTCGTGCTAATATGCAAACAGGATGGTTAACTGAACCAATACACTGGCCCTCCCCAGGAACTTGGCAGAATAGAAAGTAAATTTGAGACACCATACCAACATATTTCTGCCGAAGCTTCAGATAACTCAGCCTTTTCAGTATATGCCTTGACCTCTCTGCAGGTTTCCAAGAAAAGTACCTCCCACTGGCATCTCTCGCATGACACTTAGAAGTTTGACTTAGAAGGGGGCTGAATACCCTGGGGAGTACCTAAAGGACTCAAGGGAGGATGTTTGGTCACTTTGGTGCTGATGTCTGTCTCCGGAAATAAGAGGGCTAGAGTCTTGCAAGTCTCAATAGAAGGATCTTTGTTTCCTTTAAAAAGATGTATAAGGCCAGGCGTGGTGGCGCACGCTTGTAATCCCCGCGCTTGGAAGGCAGAGACAGGAGGATCGCGCAGGTTCGAAGCCAGCCGTGCTGGCTTTAGAGACCCTTTTCCAAAAATAAAGTAGGTTTGGGAGTGTAGCCCGGAGGTAGAAGGGCTTCCAGGAACCCCAGTACCACCACCAAAAAAAAAAAAAAAAGATGTATAAGACATCTTAACCCAGCCTCCACCTTACTCCAGCCCAAAGGGAAGGGAACAATTTGTATCTGTGGCAGCCCTGCAGTGGAGGGGTAATAGTCTGCCTTGCCAGCCATCTTTACAGAATATTTAACCCATTCCAGTCATGCATTTGTATCTCCAAATCCAGTTTCTATCTCTAGAGTCCGTCTTAGTTCTTTTATTTCCACTATAGTTGCCATGGCTGGGTCATTTCTGGCTTCCCCCACATTGATTCAGGGGAGAGATATTTTTCAGCTTGGGAGAGCCACCACTGATTTTTCAGACTGCTACCTGGCATGAATCAAAGGTGACACAGCTATTCCAATCTTGGTCACAATTATAGTGAAAATTGCAGTGGCTAGCTGCAATAATTCTATCAGCCCTGATGATTGCCTTCTGCTTCCTCATCCTAACAATACAAAGTAACCTTAGACACACACCTAAAATTAAAATTAAGAAGCAAATGATGACCATAAATCCCATAAGTAAAGTCAGTCCTAAGGCACTTATGACATAAAACTTAAGAGTCCAGTTCTGTGGTTTGAGATGTGCTGCTCCTCCACCTCTCATCGTTCATGAGTCTAGAAGCTTCTGAGACTGGCTGGAGCAGGGCAGGCTGCCTTCTTTAAGATCAGCTTGATTGGTTCTCCAGATTTTCTGTGAGCAGTCCAGTGAGTCATCTCCAGAGCTGAGAACTCCCCGGCTGCTGGTTTCAAGTGGCTGCGATGAATCCAAGCTGCATTATCTTGGACCTTCACTACTGTTGGAGTAGCAGGAATACCAGTGAAAGACCCTTTCCACTTTGACTTGAATGGTGCCTGGTTCCAGTCCTTAACCTACACTAAGCTTCCAGGCTTATAGAGATGGACAGCTGTAGTTAAACTGACTGGAGTTCTGTCTAATAACCATTTATGCAAGTCATGTTTAACTTTACCTAGTTCCCTTATGAGCTTATGCACTTCTAATTCTCCTGCCTCTGGTAGCTTTCCTGGCATCCCTTGGAGGTAGGAGGGGGCTGAGCATACATCATCTCACAGGGAAAGTGTCTGGTTCTCATGGTAGGAGTGCATCTAATTCTAAAGAGACTAAGGGTAAGGCTTGAATCCAAGTTATCTCAGTTTCCTGACATATTTTACTAGCCCTATTTTTGTAGTTTTATTCATTCTCTACTTTGCCTGAACTCTGTGGCCTATATGCAGAATGCAGCTTCCAGGTGATGCCCAGGACAGCTGCCACATTCTGGGTGACTTCTTCAACAAAGGCCGGCCCATTTTATATCCCTATGAGCAAGCAGTCTATACCTAGGAATGACTTCTCTGAGCAAAACACAGGTTACCTTCCCGGCCTTTTCTGTTTGGAAAGGATAAACTTCTTCTATCCATCCAATCTGAGTGCACGCAGTATGATTAGAAAGTAATGGTACCCATTACACTTTAATTTGTACATTTTCAAAAGGAGCTCCTCCAATAGCCTGTATCCCAGGAGGAAGCTCAGGTCCTTGTTTAGGATTATTTCTGCTGCAGGTCACGCATCATTGTGCCACCTTTTTTTGTCAAGGCTGCCAAGTGGTGTATGTAATAATATCTGCTGAGAAACTTTTCAAGATTTTCTTACCCCGTGTGGGGATACTGGTGTGCCTCCTGCACAATTGTTGGCCCAAGTGCGTAAGGGATGGCTATATAATTGGCAGGCAATCACATCCACTTTCCTGGAGTTTTAATAGCTTTTTTCCTCTCCAGACATTCTTGTTCTTGGTACCAAGGCCCGTAGGCACAGTGGCCATCCGGCCACAACATGATCTAGTTGTTTTGAGAGATAGGTGACTGGCCAATATCAGGACACAACTTGTTAGACCAGAACTCCAACTGCTATTTTTTTTTTTTTTCTTTCAGCCACAAACATGATGAAAGGCTTGTCTAGGTCCAGGAGCCCTAATGTGGGGGCTGTCTACAATTAACTCTTAAGTTGCTGAAAAGCCTACTGTTGCTCTTTTCCCCATATAAAGGGGGCTTTTTCTCCCCCTTTTGTAGATTCATAGGGGGGGTTCTGTGACAGAAAAATCTGGAATCTAGATGTGACAGTCCCATGGCTTCCAACTCAGAGAGCTCTCCGATTAGTGGGCACTCGGATGGCTTGGACTGCCTCCTTTCATCCAGTTCTCCGTTGCCTTTCTCCTCTCTGGATGGTGAACCCCAGATATTTTACTTTTTGCTTACAGATTTAAGCCCTTTTCTTAGAGATTTTATAATCACAGTGTTCTAATAGGGTGAGCAACTGGCCCGTTCCTCTGGCACAGCCTTTAAGGGTCTTGTGTTCAAGGAGAAGGTCATCAATGTACTGGAGGAGAGTGCAGCCCCAAAGCATGGGAAGGAAAAGACTTAAGGTCATGAGCCAGGACTTCTCTAAAGACAGAGTTTTAAACCCTTGAGGCGGGGGTGGGGGTGGGGGGGGTGGAGGGATTAAAAATGGGGACTCTGGGACACAGCACTTCTCAGTGGCTGAAATAAATAAAGTTCAACTACCAAGAAGGTAGCATCTTAACCAACAAAATAAATATATCTCAGGAACCAAAACAGATACAGGAACATCGGTGGAAGGAATCCTGAAACTCTGAACTGCGAGATCTACTGCAATAAAAAAAGTTTGAACATCACATCTGCTGCAGGCACAGCCAGGCCACCAGCGCCAGCGCAGGTTGCTGGCCCAAACTGCAATCCCTGGACCTGACTGACATCAACTGGCAAAATAACCCAAGAGTTTGAAAACAGACAAAGAGCTCCAACATCTTAAGCAGCAAGCAGCACCCAAGCCAGAAGTCCGTGTACTCACCAAAAGTGGGACCACAGTGGCACAGTGAGGCCTCCAGCCACCAGGATCAAGGAAGCCAGGTATCTGAGTGCGAAGGAAGCCAGGTATCTGAGTGCATTCAGAGAAGCTGTGGGTTTTAGTGTGCGCCCCAGGTCCGGCGCTCACCCTGGGTGCCTGTCCCCCGCCCCAGGTCCCAGAGCTATCCTCACGCGCCTTGCCTGTGCCCCAGGACCTGAGCTAGTTATCTGTGCCACTCGGAACTCACCTTGTACGCCTAGTCACACGCCCTCCCTGAGCCCCAGCGCTAACCTTGCGGGCCCTGCCTGCTCCCTAGGACAGCACTAGCTGTGTGCACCCAAACCTGGCCAGGTGCTAACTTTGGGCCCCCAGCCTGCGCCCCGGTCCAGCACTAGCCGTGTATGTCAGGCCCACGCCCTGGGACCTACCGCTACCCTCCTGTGCCCTGCCTGAGCCCAAGCCTATGCCCTGCCTGCGCCCCTGGACCCAGCACTAGCTGTCTGCACCCACCCCCGTGCCCCGAGACCCACCACTAGCTGTCTGCGCCCTCCCCGTGTCCTGATACTTGGTGCTAGCATAGAGCAACCAGCCCGTGCTCTGGGTCTGGTGCTAGCCCTGGGCACCCTGCCCAAGCCCTGGACCAGGAGCTAGGCATCTACGCCCACACACACCCCGGTGACCAGCTATAGTCATGCACCCAGTCCGCGCCCTGGGATCCAGCAGCACTCTGGCAGTAATTGTGTGTGCCCTGGAACCCTACAGAAACCCTTTTCCCCATCCCTCTTACAAACTTCCCTACTCTAGCTTTTCTACTCTCTTCCCTCAAAACTTTTTCCCATACTATATCTCCTTGTTTAATATTCAAAGTATTTCATATCTCCATACTTAAATACTCTACTAACTACAAGAGTCCTACTATTTAACTCTCTCTCTCATTCTCAACAAGATATTACCTTATTATACTTAAATTCTTACTCAACCTAAACATATCCTCTACCTAACCCAACTCCTAAACCCATCGCCCAGGCTGCTTCCCCATCACCCAACCCTCACCATTGGAAAAAAAGTACTGCTGACCTGCTGACAGATCTAAATTCCAAATACTAAGATTGGATTAGACATAATACTCACAAACAATGGGTAGACATCAGAAAAACAGGCCTGAGAACCAGAAATAATTAAGAGACAACCAAAATCATGAATACTGAACTACAAGAAATTCAAGAAGGGGAGTTGAGAATCTTGATCTCCAATATGATGAAAGGCTTTAAAAACAAGTCTACAAGAAATGAAAGAGGAAATTGAAACACGAAGAAAGAATCAGAAAGAGGTCTGGAATGAAATGAAAGAGTCAATAAATGGCCAAGCGTGGTGGTGCATGCCTGTAATCCTTGCACTTGGGAGGCAGAGACAGGAGGATAGCACAGGTTCAAAGCCAGCCTCTCTGGCTTAAAAGACCCTGTTTCCAAATAAAAATATAAAATAGGTCTGTGAGTGTAGACCGATAGAAGGGTTAGATGAAATGGAAAGTAGAATATCACTGTTAGAAGACAGTTCATTCAAAACCGAAAACACAGTCAACAGCATACAGAAGTCAGTACAGCAACAAAACCTAAACATCCAACAACTATGGGACAATATGAAGTGTCCTAACTTATGAATAAAAGGCATTGAAGAAGGGATAGAGGTACAGACCAAGGGCATCCATAATCTCTTCAAAGAAAGAATTTCAGAGAATTTTCCAAACATGGAAAGAGACTTTGTTCTCCACGTTCAGGAGACCTACAGAACAGCATTAAGACAAGATCAAAGATTGTCCCCATGCCATATAATAATCAAAATGACCAACATAGACATCAAGGAAAGAATCTTAAAAGCAGTGAGAACAAAAGGACAAGTGACATATAGAGGCAAAACAATAAAAATCACCCAGACTATACAACCCAAGTCATGAATCACAGGAGAGACTGGTATGATGTGATCCAGACCCTGAAAGAAACAACTTCCAACCAAAACTGTTATATCCAGCAAAACTATTATTCAAAATTGATGAAGAAACAAAGTGTTTCTAGATAAGCAGAACTTCAAAAAATTCATGAATTCTAAACCAACACTAGAAAAAAAATACTTAAAGAAATAAACCATAAAGAAGAAAAAAGAAGCAAACTCCAGAACCAGAAAGAGAAGAAGTTGATCACCAGGGCATCTAAGTAAAGAAGAAATAATATTATATCTAACAGAAGATAGAACACAATATGACAGGAAACAAATACCATATTTCAATAATAAGACTGAATGTCAAGGGACTTAACTCTCCAATCAAAAGGCACAGACTGGCAATTTGGATTTAAAAACATAATCCAAATATATGCTGTTTGCAACAAACTCACCTCACAGCAAAAGACATTCACAGACTGAAAGTGAAAGGATGTAAAAAGAAATATCATGCCAATGGAGACCAAAAACGGGCAGGAGTAGCAACACTGATAGCCAACAAAACAGACTTTAAGCTAAAACACATCAGAAGAGACAAAGAAGGGCACTTCCTTTTATTAAAAGGAACAATCCACCAAGAAGATATAATGAAAGTATGTGTTTATGCCCCGAATGTGGGTGCAGGCACATTTGTAAAACTAACCCTCCAGGACATCAGTCCTCAAATAGACCCAAATAAAATAATACTGGGAGACTTCAATACACCTCTCACACCACTGGATAGACCTTCAAGGCATAAGATGAGTAAAGACTCCTCAGAACTAATAAAAACTATAAACCAAATGGACTTAATAGACATATACAGAATATTTCAACCAGGAACAACAGAATACACATTCTTTTTCAGCAGCCCATGGCACCTTCTCCAAAATAGATCACATCCTGGGACACAAAGCAAGCACCAACAAATTCATAAGATGTAATAGAATTCCCTGCATCTTTTCAGATCATAATGGAATGAAAGTAGAAATCAACAATAGGAAACCCAAAAGAAACTATTAAAATTCATGGAGATTGAATGATACACTATTGAATGATGCGTGTGTAAGATCAGAAATTTGGGGAGAAATAAATAAATTTCTGGAATTAAATGAAAATAAACAACTTACCAAAATCTATGGGACACTTTGAAGGCAGTGTTGAGAGGAATATCCATAACATTGAGTGCCCACATAAGAAGAACAGAAAGTCGCCAAACAAACAACCTAATGACACAACTCAAGGGCCTGGAAGGACTGCAACAGTCTAATCCCAAAGCCAGAAGAAGGCAGGAAATTATTAAGATCAGAGCAGAAATAAATGAAATAGAGAACAAAAAAAAAACAATTCAAAGAATCAACAAAACAAAAAGCTGGTTCTTTGAGACAATAGGATTGACAAACTTCTGGCCAGCCTAATCAAAAGAAAGAGAGAATCAACTCAAATTATTAAAATCAGAAATGAAAAAGAAGACATCACCACAGACAGAGGAGAAATTCAAAGATTATCCAGAAACTATTTTGAGAATTTATACTCCAACAGACTGGAAAACATGGAAGAAATTGATAGATTTCTAAGCACATATAACCTACCTAAACTGAACCAAGAGGACATAGCAACCCTAAACCAACAACTAGCAAACAAAGAAATAGAAACAGCAATCAAAATTCTGCCATCAAAGAAAAGCCCAGGCCCTGATGGGTTTCCAGCTGAATTCTACAAAACTTTTAGTGAAAAACTAATACCAATACTTCATAACTTGTTGCGGGAAATTGAAAGAGAATTCTCCCTAATTCCTTCTATGAGGCCAGTATCACATTAATCCCCAAACCAAATAAAGACACTTCAGGAAAGGAAAATTACAGACCAATATCCTTAATGAACATAGATGCAAAAATTCTAAACAAAATACTAGCTATATGCATTCAAAACCATATCAAGAGAATTGTACACCATGACTAAGTTGGTTTCATCCCAGAAAAGCAAGGCTGGTTCAACATATACAAATCAATACATGTTATGCACCACATAAATAGAACTAAGAACAAAAACCACATGATCATATCAATAGATGCTGAAAAAGCATTCAACAAAATCCAACACCCATTTATGTTAAAAAAAAAACACTACAGAAAATTGTAATAGAAGAAATATATTTCAACATCATTAAGGCAATATACAATAAACCCAAAGCCAACAACATATTGAAAGCGAAAAAGCTGCAAGAATTCCCTTTAAAGTCAGAAACAAGACAAGGATGCCCATTATCACCACTCCTTTTCTTTTCTTTTTCTTTTGGTGGTGGTACTGGGGGTGGAACCCAGAGGCTTTCTACCTCTGGGCTATACTCCCAGACCTTTTTCATATTTTATTTGGAAACAGGGTCTCACTAAGTTGCTGAAAGCCTCACTAAGTAGCTGAGGCTGGCTTTGAACCCGTGTGATCCTCCTGTCTCAGCCTCCCAAGGGCAGGGATTACAAGCATGCACCACCACGCCCGGCTCACCACTCCTTTTCAATATAGTCCTTGAGACTCTTGCCATAGCAATAAGACAAGAGAAGGAAATCTGTCGAGGTCCAGCCCTAGCAAGAGTTGAGGTTTGTGTGTTGATGAGGGGAAGCCGAGGTCGATGAGAGAAGAATGACCACATGAATTAGATTCAACCTTCTCCATTTTATTCAGGATTTGTTATAGTTTTTATATTTTTTTATTTTTTTTATTTTTATTTATTTATTATTTTTTTGGTGGTACTGGGGTTCCTGGAAGCCCTCCTTCCTCCGGGCTACACTCCCAGACCTATTTTATATTTTTGAAACAGGGTCTCTTACGCCAGCACAGCTGGCTTCGAACCTGCGCGATCCTCCTGTCTCCGCCTCCCAAGCGCGGGGATTACAAGCGTGTGCCACCACGCCCGGCTGTTATAGTTTTTATACTTTATTTTTTGGCAGAAAAGCAAGGGCATAGCCATGCAAGCAGGATTGCCAAGGACAGGGAAAAGTTATTATTTTTTATAAAGTTTAGGGCAAGGGTGCCAGACATTTAAATAATCATAGTATGCTTTGTCTCACTTCACAAGGCTGACTCAAACTTAATCTTATACAGCGGCTTTAACTAAGGTCAGTTTGAACTTAATATTTGGCCCAATATCTTTTTCCTTGGGAAAAAATCTTTGCTGCCTGAGTCTCTCACAAGCCGCTGCCCATCAGTTTTAGTTATAATGTTTATACATAAAATTCCAATTATATGCATTAATCCAAATAATCCTAAAATAATTTTATGAAGAAAGGAATGCTAGACATTCTTCATGGGGGATCTACGACGTTGCAGATCCCCTGACTGAGCTTTCTCAAGATCTGCAAGACATGCTGTAGCAGAAATCAAAGGAATTCAAATAGGAAGAGAGGAATTAAAATTATCCTTATTTGAAGATGATATGATTCTTTATCTAGAAGATCCAATGAACTCAACTAAAAGACTTCTGGAGCTGATTAATCAATTCAGCAAAGTTGCAGGATACAAAATCAACCTAATGAGATCAGTTGCTTTTCTCTATGCCAACAATGAATTCAAAACAAAAGAAACAAAGAAAACTATCCCATTTACTATAACCTCTAAACCAATAAAATACCTAGGAATAAACCTAACCAAAGATGTAAAAGACCTCTACAGAGAAAACTACAAAACACTAAAGAAAGAAATTGAAGAAAACCTTGGAGGATGGAAAGATCTCCCTTGCTCATGGATAGGCAGAATAAATATCAAAATGGCCATTCTGCCAAAAGTGATCTATAGATTCAATGCAATTCCCATTAAAATACCAACAACATTTTTCATAGACCTGGAAAAATCAGTTATGAATTTTGTATGGAGGAAGAAAAGACCCAGAATAGCCAAAGCAATTCTCAGCAACAAGAACCAGGCAGGAGGCATCAAAATCCCAGACTTCAAATTATACTATAGAGCAATAGTAGTAAAAACAGCACGGTACTGGCACAACAATAGGCAGACTGACCAGTGAAACAGAATAAAAGATACAGAAACAAACTCACACGTCTATAGTCAATTGATCTTTGACAAAGGGACCAAACTCATACGCTGGAGAAAAGACAGCCTTTTCAACAAATGGTGCTGGGAGAACTGGCTATCCATTTGTAAAAAGTTGGATCTGAATCATAACTTCTCACCATGCACAGGAATCAACTCAAGATGGATCAAAGACTTAGAAATTAGACCAGAGACTGTGAAGTTATTAGAGAAAGGTATAGGATTAACACTCCAACATATAGGCACAAGCAGTAACTTTCTCAACAAGACTTCCAAAGCACAGGAAATTAAAGCAAGAATTAACAAGTGGGATTGCATCAAACTAAAAAGTTTCTTCTCATCAAAGGAAACCATCAATAACCTAAAGAGGAATGGGAGAAGATCTTTACCAGCCACCATTCTGATATCCAGAATATACAAAGAGTTCAAAAGACTCTACACTAGCAAAACAAACAACCCAATCAATAAATGGGCAACTGAACTGAATAGACACTTCACAAAAGAAGAGATTCAAATGGCCAATAGATACATGAAAAGATGTTCAACATTACTAGCCATCGGGGAGATGCAAATCAAAACTGTACTGAGATTTCCATCTAATCCCAATCAGAGCGGCAAGCATAAAGAAATCAAACAACAAATGCTGGCAAGGATGTGGGGAAAGAGGAACTCTTTTACACTGTTGGTGGGAGTGCAAAGTAGTTCAGCCACTTTGGAGATCAGTGTGGAGATTCCTTAGAAAACTGGGACTAGATCTACCATTTGATCCGGCTATACGACTCCTGGGTTATCTTTCCAAAGGGGTTGAAATCAGAGAACTACATTAACATATGCATACCCATGTTCATAGCAGCATAGTTTGTGATAGCCAAAATATGGAACCAACCTAGATCTCTATCAACAGATGAATGGATTGCAAAATTATGAGAAATACACACAATGGAATTCTATTCAGCTATAAATAAAAATAAAATGATAGCATTTGCAAGACGATGGAAGGAACTGGAGAATATTATGTTAAGTGAGATTAGTCAAGCACAGAAAGAGAAGGGACATATGTTTTCTCTAATATTCCCAAACTAGGGAGTAGTGGTAATACCAGAGGGACTCCAGATAATGGAGGGGAAATCTCAGCAAAGCTAGTTTGGAAGGATAGGAGAGGAAGAAAGCTGAGGTTGTTCAATGGAGGAACTACATTCAAATATGTATAGTAGCATAAATATAGCATGGCTAACCTGGACACTCTTTATTGGAGGGGGTAAGGGGAATGGGGGGTGAAAGGGCACAAAGCACAATATAAATGTACACCATTTTCAATATGTTCTACATATAAATAAAATAAAATATGGAAAAATAAAAATAAAAAATAAAAAATTAATTAATTAAATAAACCCTTGAGGCAATCAAGTCCAGGTGAACTGGTTTTTTGTCCCAGTTTCTGTGTCCTCTCATTCAAAAGCAAATCGTTCGTGGCTCACTTGAGTGACATGAATACTAAAGAACGTATCTTATAGGTCTAGGCATGTAAACCAGGCTGCAGTAGCTGGCAGCAAACTTAGAAGAGTGTATGGGTTAGGCACAGTGGGATGCAAGGCAACAGTGGCCTGGTTGACAACTGGGAAGTCTTGTACTGACTGACAGTCCTGGGTTCCTGGCTTCTTTACTGGCAAAAGAGATGTTTTCCATTAGGACCGTCACAGTGTAACAATACCATGCTGTTTCAGTCTCCTTAAGTGGGGCTAGATTCCCTCCAGGACTAGCCGAGGGGATTGGATACTATCTTAATAGCACAGATTGGGCATGAGGGCAGACTTCTATAACTACTGGTGCCTGATTTTTGGCCATTCCAGGCAGATTGTCCTCAGCCCATACAGAAGGTTACTAGGCTGCAACTTCTTGGCTGATGGAACTCCTCTTTTGTCCCTCAAACAGTATCCATTCTTCCTCTCGGGGCATTTGCAGGAAGCAAATTAAAGGTGGGTTGGCACTGACACATTTACTTTTCTTTCATCTGAAAAGGTGATAGTCGCTCTGAGTTTGAGGAAGAGATCCCGACCCAGCAGTGAGACTGGACAGTCTGGCATGTATAAGAATTGATGAATAACTTCTCTTTTTCCCTAGAATGCATTTGCAGAAGCTGAAAAACATCTGCCAGGAGTTTTTCCCTATGGCTCCTATCATGTCAACATGTTGGTCAGTGATTGGGGCTATTTGACTGGTTACCACTGAGTGTTCTGCTCTGGTGTTGACAAGGAACTGGAGATTGTGCGACCCCCCCACTTTCATTCATGATCATAGACTTAGTTCCCTTCAGTCATTAAAAAAAAAAAAAAAAAAAAAAACTGGGACGCCCATCATGAGAGAAGCCAGGGAGAGATCCAATGATTCTTCCCAGTCCCCTCTACATCTATTAGGGCATTCATTTTTCAAGTGCCTTATTGATCACTGCAGAGAGGAGCCTTGTTCCCTTTTGATGGACCTGGGCAGCAGGGACAATGGGGCCCGTGACTTACTGGTTTTGTTCCTCACTGTGTACTGCTGCGATGAGATTGGCTTTCCAGCACATCTTTCATTCTTCTTCTTGTCTTTCCTCCACATCTCAGAATAACCTTATTTGCTACCTCAAGTAGTTACATTCATCCCAGAAAATCCCTCCAGCTTCTATAACTTTTGACAAATGTCTCTGGCACTCTGGCCAACAAAGACAGAATTAACCCTTCACTGATTTTTAGGAGCTTCTAGGTTGAAGGGAGTGAAGGTGTGGTATGCTTCACAGGGCCATTTATAAAGAGCACTGGGGGGGCCATTTTCCTTCTCTGATAATTGTCAGCTTGCTGACAGCTAGTGAAGGGAGCAGGGTTATTCTATTTTGCCCTATCCCAAGTCTAAATTTTTAACTACTAATATTTCCGTGGCTCTGTTCTTTTCCCATATCAATTATGTTTTCATTTATTTTTTCCTTTTAATATATTTTTATTCATGAATTATAGTCAAACATCTTAATGGAATAAAAAAAACTTAAAGAGATAAACATGCATACATTACTCAATTAGCCTTTATCCAATCCCCATCCCATTCCCTCCCCCTCCCTCATTCCCATGCTTGATTTAGTGATTGACTTTGATGTGTTTAAGTACATCATGTGTTTTATTTATTTTTATTTTTTTAATTGGTGCATTGTAATATCATATTGGAGTACAAGACTTGAGAGGATATACAAGCACACATCATCCAATTAGCCCTCATCCAGCCTCCATCCCACTCCCTCCCCCTCCCTCATCCCATGCTTGTTTGGTGATTAACTTTGATACATTTGTTTATGTACCTCCTGCATTTTAAAGAGGCTCCATCCTCCCCTATTCCATACCCTCTGATTGGTCACCTTAGTTGCTTCACTATAGGGCCCTTTCTATAGCTCGACCTCTTCCTGTTGCCCCTTTCCTCCTAGTTTTTGCTGATTAGGGGAAGCATCTGATTTTTATTTTCTGCGATATTTCTCTGTGCATGTCGCGTTACAAGTACCGATCCCACTCTTGATGGCTCCAGTAGTGGCCTGGCTACCCGGTGGACTGATCCAGACCAGTGAAATGTCACAAAAAATAAGAAATCAGATGCTTTTCCGAATGTGCGAAAACTAGGGAGAAGTGGGTAACAGGAGGAACTCTAGATGAAAAAGGGATCCTATAGAGGAGCAATTAAGGTGACCTATCTGAGGGGACGGGAGGGGGTAAGAGGGAAACTCTTTAAAAGCACATGACGTACTTTACTTACACATATCAAAGTCAATCAGGAAACTAAGCATGGGTAAGAAGGAGAGGGAGGGAAGGGGTTAGGAATTGGGTGATGTGTGCATGTATATCTCCACAAGCTTTTAATCCCATTAATATGTATGACTACAATGCACCAATAAAAATTTATTAAACACACACACACACACACACACACACACACACACATACACAGAAATAATAGGTGGGTGTGGTGGTGGATGCTTGTCATCCCAGCATTCGGGAGGCGGAGACCAAAGGACCACAGTTTGCGGACAGCCTCAGCTACTTAGTGAGGCACTTCTCAACTCAGTGAGACCCTATTTCAAACATGATCCGGCTATACCACTCCTGGGTATCTTTCCAAAGGGGCTGAAATCAGAGAACCACAGTAACATATGCATACCCATGTTCGTAGCAGCACAATTTGTAATACCCAAAATATGGAACCAACCTAGTTCTCCATCAACAGATGAATGGATTGCAAAATTATGGGAAATACACACAGTGGAATTCTACTCAGCTATGAAGAAAAACAAAGTCATGTCATTTGCAAGAAGATGGAAGGAACTGGAGAACATAATGTTAAGTGAGATCAGCCAAGCACAGAAAGAGAAGGGACATATGTTTTCTTTTTTTCTTCTTCTTCTTCTTCTTTTTTTTTTTTTTTTTTTTGGTACTGCCGGGCTACATTCCCAGACCTACTTTTATATATTTTTATTTGGAAATAGGTTCTCTTAAGCCAGCAGGGCTGGCTTTGAACCTGTGTGATCCTCTTGTCTTCACCTCCCAAGCACAGGGATTAACCTAGGGAGTATTAGGGATACCAGAGGGACTCCAGATAATGGAGGGGAAACCTCAGCAAAGCTATAAAGGAAGGATAGGAGAGGAATAAGGCTAAAGTTGATTAATGGAGGAGCTACATTCGAATCTGTGTAAAAGTATGAATATAGCATGGTCAACCTGGACCCTCATTGTTCGGGGAGAGGGAAAGCAGGGTGGAAAAACCAAGTACTGTGTGAATGTATGCCATTTTTGATATGTTCCACATAAAAGTAAAATAATAAATTTTTAAAAAATTTTATAAAGGACTAAAAAATAGGGCTGGGAGTATAGTTTGAAGGTACGATGCCCCTGGGTTCCATCCCCAGTACCACACACAAAAAAAGTAAGAAATCGGATGTTTTCCTTTTTTTATTCATAATTGATGATAGGCAGTTAATTGTACATGTGTGTGGCTTAGGAGGACAATTCACTTTTATTTCCTCCACTCTCAATCTCTCCAGCTCTGTATTTCTCAAGTCAAATTTCACTAATAATCAGAATAACACTTGTAGTTTATAAAAACAAAGATTTTGAGGCTGGAGATGTATTTCAATGGTAGAGTACTTGTCTATCATGAATAAAGCCCTGAGTTTAATACCTAGCACCACGGGGGGGGGGGGGGGAAGAAAAAAAAAAGTGAGAGAGAGAGAATCTGAGGCCTACCACCAAACTGCCGAGTCACAGTCCCAAAGGCAGGACTATCTCACACCTGCATTATGTAAAACTCTTCTGTTTGTTTTGTTTTGTTTGTTTCTTTTCTTTTAGGGTAGGTGCTGGGCAGCAAACCCAGTCTCAAGCATAGAATAGCATGCTGGGAAAGTGTTCTATCACCGAGCCACACTCAGCCCTTTTAAAAAATTATTTATTTATTTATTTATTTATTTATTTATTTATTGCAGTACTTGGAATGTAACACAGGGGCATTCTACCTCTGAGCTATACCCCTGGCCCTGTTTTTTATTCTTTATTTTGAAACAGGGTCTCACTGAGTTGCAAAGGGCTTCTCTAAGTAGCTGAAGCTGCCTGCAAACGGCGATCCTACTGCCTTAGTCTCCCAAATGCTGGGATTACAATCGTGTGCCACCACGCCCAGCTGACAGTTTTTTAAATCTCTCCTTGTATTACAGTTTGGCTCTAGAATGTCCCCCAAAGGTTGAAGGATTGGTACCTTGCTAGGAGATGTATTAAGAGGAAGTGGAAACTTCAGGAGGTAGGACCTAGTTGGAGGAAGTAGGTCCCTGGGGCTGTGACCTTGAAGGCACACTGGACCCAGCCTCTCCTGCCCAGGGGCCATGAGGTGAGCATCTCTGCTCTGCCACCTGTGCTCACCATGAGGTTCTGCCTCACTGCAGGCCCGCAGCAATGGGACCAAGCAACCATGACTGAAACCTCAGACAAACACGCCTTGTTTTTCACGACCTTGAAGCTTTTGAAGAATATTGGTCAGACATTTTGTAGCCTCTCTCTCAATTTGGGTCTGTCTGGTATTTACTCATGATCAGAGTTTGTATTTGGAGGAAGAATATCAGAGTGAAGTGCCCTTGTCAGATCAGGGAGCAGATGATCTTAACATGACTTATCATTGATGATGTTAACCTTGATCACATGGTTTAATGGTATCTGCGGGGTTTCTCCATCGTAGAGTTTCTAATTCTCCCTTTCCATGCTTTGTTGGAAACATGTCACTAAGCAGGTTGTGGCAGCACATGCCTGTAATCCCAGCTACTCACAAGGCTGAGGCAGGAGGATCACAAATTCAAAGCTAACCTGGGAAATTTTTTTTAAAAGTCTCAAAATAATAAACTGTCTCAAAATAATAAACTGCCTCAAAAATAAAATAAACATGGCTAGGTAGGTAGCTTAAAGATAGAGCATCGCTAGGTCCAATCTCCAGCACCAAAGGAAAAGGGAGAGAAAGAGAAAAATAAGAGAGAGAAATGACACTAAGTTCAGCCCAAACTCAGAGGAAAGAAAATTAAGCTTTACTTCCTAAAGGGAAGAGTAGAAAACCACACTAATAATATTTGGGGTGTGAGGGGGAATACTTTGAAGCAGTACAAATATCCTGTCTCTCCTTAAAGTTTTGCCCACAAATTTTATTTTATTTTTATTTTTTATTTTTTGGTGGTACTGGGGGTGGAACCCAGGGGCTTTCTGCCTCTGGGCTATACTCCCAGAACTATTTTTTTATATATTCTATTTGGAAACAGGGTCTCACTAAGTTGCTGAGAGCCTCACTAAGTAGCTGAGGCTGGCTTTGAACCTGCGTGATCCTCCTGTCTCAGCCTCCCAAGCGCGGGGATTACAAGCCTGTGCCACCACGCCCGGCTTGCCCATCAATTTTAGCTTTAATAAATTGGATCTCTGCTGTAGAAATGATTATTATAGTTTCTAACACTGATTTTTCCATTTTTCTCATCCTTAATAGATTTGTCATTTGGAAATCTCCTGTAGTTGTCCCTTCTACTCGACTTATATATTCACTTAGCAGTTTGTATATCAGGGTGCACTTGTGGATATTTATTTTTTTTCCTTGGATTATTATGCAATACTGTTGTTGCTGCTGTTGTTGTTTTCTTTTTTGTATTTTTTTATATTTCTTTTTTTGTATTTTATTTGTTTTGTTTTGCTCAAATGTACCAGTTTGGGCTACTGGGACAGTTCTTTCATGTTGCCTATTTGTCTCTTTCACAGGTCACATCATTCGTTTTTTTAATTCCTCCTTTCTTTCTGGCACTACAAGATGTTCTAGGCTTGTTTTTCTTCCACGCTACTTGTGGAACCAAACATTGCTTCAAAAAACCCATTTCTTTTTATTGAAGAATGGTAGAGACCATATCTGGTACTAATATGCTTACTGCTACTACAATGTATTCTTTCTAGACCCTCTCAATAGACAGAGCTGGAAGTACATGTGTCTATACTAACCTATGTATAAATACATACCTATAATTATTTCCATGACTATATATATAATACACACATATATATATATATGTATATATATAAATAAACATTAGTTCATGTTGATAGACCTAATTTCAGTGAAGTAACATGGCTTTCTTTCTAGCATTCCCCTAGTTGTAGTTATAGAATGGCCTCTAAAGAGCTAAAAAAAAATTGATGTTCAGAGTTGATGTATTTGAGTCATGATGGTTTTAATCCTAACAGTGGATAAGTCCATTATGATGGATTTATCTGGGTGGTGTCTGGACTGGTAGAGTGTGGCTGGAGAAGGTGGGCTCCTGGGGGTGCAGCCTTGGGGACCATATATGGTGCCCCTCCGTTAATCTCTATCTTCCGTCTGGCCCCTATGATATGAGAGCAAAGTCTCGCATTCTCCCTCTCCCTGCCTCCTGCCATCATGCTCTGAGAGCTGCAGTACTGGGCCTCATATGGACTAAACCCAAAACCACAAGGAAATAATTCTTCCTTCTGAGGTATATGGTCAGGTATTTGGATTAAAGCAGTGAAAATGCTGACTAAGACAGAAATTGGTACCAGGAGTGGGTGAGGTTGTCACTGCTGTAGCTAAGTCTAACCATGTGTTTTTTGAGTCTTTCGATCTGCTTTGTGAGGAGAAATTGGAAGGGCCATGATGTGGCTAGAAAGGCAGACAGTAGAGACTGTGCTCAGGAGGTTTTGGAGGGCAAAAAGGACTCTATAGGGAAACAGAGTAGAGGCTACACGCGTTACAATTTGGCAAAGAACTTATGGGCATTTTGCCCATGTCCTGGAACTTTATGTGAGGCAAAATTTAAAGATGAACTGATTAATAAGCTGGCAGAGGAAATCTCAAAATAGTGGAATATCCAAACTGCATTATGGATATTGATGAACGTATTTAGCAAATTGTACACGGAAATTTGGAATCAGAAAGTAAAGCAGAGAGATTTTATAGATTTGCCTTTTGGCCAGAAAGGCAGGTGTAAATCAGAAAGTAAGATTGCTGAAAGGAAGAAGGAAGCAGTGGCCATGAGGGAAGCAGGGTCAGCAATGATCATGAGAGAGGCGGCAAATGGAGTTGGGGCCAGTGGCAGCCCAGATGGATGTAGGCCCAGCCGTAGCCCAGATAGAGTGGGACCTGTGCTGTGCCCAGCAGCAGTAAGTAAAGAGGTCACGACTAGCTTTCCTGCTAGTGGTCGATCTGGGCACTCACATGCTGGAAACAAGGGGTCATGAATGCTTCCCCTAAGATTTCAAAGGAAGGCCTGGCAAGCTAGGCAACTGTGGTAGGGTTGAGATCCCTGCAAGCAAGCCCCAATGGGGCAATTTATGAAGCTGTGAGGGTGAAGCCAAGGCTGCAAGAAAAGCCTTTGAGATTTAAAAATGCAAAAAAAAAATATGGATTGACCATAAGGAAAGACTGCCAGCTGCCAGCCATGGAGCCAGGCTGGAGAAGTGAGCGCCCTGGGCCTTGCAATCATCTAGCTGCAGGATGGGGCTGCCAAGGCCCCCTGCAGATCCCACCTCTTTGCCATGTGCCCAGAAATGGAGCCATGGAATCAAATGCTTCCCCTGATGGATTTCCATATTACTTTGGTCCCATTCCTTCTTTCTTTAGCTCTTTTCCTCCCATTTGGAATGCAAATGTTTACTCTTTGTTACTGTACATTGGATGTCCATAACTTGTTTTTCATTTTGATTTCTGTTTTCTTTTTCAGGTCATCAGTGATAGGTCAGGTCCCTCCCTTCCCCCATGGAACCCCACAGTGGAGACAGGGGTGGAACCCGGAAGCCAGAGTAGAGATGTCAGGAGACTCCAGACATCGCGAGACAGACTCCAGATGCCATGAGACTCCAGATGTCCCGAGAGAATCTGCATTCCTATACTGCTAGCCCCACCCCAAACCCCTGCTATAAAATATCAGTACTTCCTCTCCACCGCGTGACTCTGCTGACCAAGTGGCTCATCAGTCCCTTCCCCCACAGTCGGTAGATATCACCCAAAGGAGCCAGTTGATAAGCAGCTTTTGCTAACTTGGCTGGTGTTTACCTCCTTTGTGACTCCCTAGCTCAATTTCAACTCTACAATCAGAACAAAGAGTTCACCTTGAGTCTCAAAGGAGACTGGATTTTAGGACTTATTTGTGATGCTGGAACTGTTAAAACTTTGGAAATTCTTGGAGATGGATTAAGTGCATTTGCATTCTGAAATGGGCATGAGCTCTTCAGGGGCCAGGGGCAAAATGTTACAGAACGGTTCCCTTGAAGAGCTCAGAAATTTGTGTTCAGAGTTTTTAATTGCAGTGGTCTGTGCTAGTAGAGTGTAGCTGGAGATGTGACTCTAGGGCTGGGCCTTGGGGATTATATATGGTTCCTTCTCCCCTTGCGCGTTCTCCCTTCTTCTTCTTCTTCTTCTTCTTCTTCTTCTTCTTCTTCTTCTTCTTCTTCTTCTTCTTCTTCTTCTTCTTCTTCTTCTTCTTCTCTCTCTCTCTCTCTCTCTCTCTCTCTCTCTCTCTCTCTCTCTCTCTCTCTCTCTCTCTCTCTTCTCTCTTCTCTCTCTCTCTCCCGCCCCCCTCTCTCCTGGCCTCCTTTATGTGAGAGCAAAGCTTTGCGGTCTCCCTCTCTGCCAAGCCCTGAGATCCACAAGCCTCACATGCACTGAACCCAAACCTTCCTTCCTCTAAGTTATGTGGTCAGGTCTTTGGATTACTACAGTAAAAATGCAGGCTAAGATACACCCCCCATTGCTTATTTGTAATTTCTTTCTCCATCAAGATACCTAATTATTAAGCCATCTGTGGTAGCAATCCCAGCATTAGGAAGGCTGACACAGGAGGATCGTGGTTCACAGACAGCCTCAGCTACTTAGCGAGGCCCTTTGCAACTCAGTGAAACCCTGTTTCAAAATAATGAATAAAATATAGGGCTGGGGGTGTACTACAGAGGTAGAATGCCCTTGGGTTCCATCCCAGTACCACTATATATATATAGATGATAGATAGATAGATAGATAGATAGTACCACTATATATATATATACACAGTACCAATATATATATATATATATATATACACAGTACCACTATATATACATATAATATATACACACACATATATATACATATAATATATATACATACACACATATATATACACATATATACATATATATAATTTAGATACAGTGATAATGCTATAGGTATATATCTATAGACATATCACTATCATTGTATTTACTTATCTGTTCTAAAGGACTATACATGCAGTGAAAGAATTGGTGACCTGTATTCCTATAAGAAACAAATTCACCAAGTAGAGTACAATGCTCTTGTACTTTTTGTACAATGTGTTTGCTTGTTTTACTGTTTGTTGTAGTAGGGATTGAACCCAGGGTCTCACTTGTGCTAGGAAAGCACTCTCCCACTGAACTACATTTGATTCCAAATCAATTTATACTAGTTATGTTATTGTAAACATATACTCTAATTACAAACTATATGAAGCTTTGAAATAAAGTGTAAAAAAGATAAAATACTCATAATATTCTAAAAGTTGAGTGCTTTTGCCAGGCGTGGTGGCACACACTTGTAATCCCCGCTCTTGGGAGGTGGAGACAGGAGGATTGCGCAGGTTTGAAGCCAGCTGCACTGGCTTAAGAGACCCTGTTTCCAAATAAAAATATAAAATAGGTCAGGGAGTATAGCCCGGAGGTAGAAGGGCTTCCAGGAACCTCAGTACCACCAAAATAAATAAAATAAAATAAAAGTTGAGTGCTTTAGAAAAACTCAAAAGTGTACTGTTTAAAAGAGTAAAACAGAGCCGGGCTTGGTGGCGCACACTTGTAATCCCCGCGCTTGGGAGGCTGAGACAGGAGGATCACACAGGTTCAAAGCCAGCCTCAGCTACTTAGTGAGTCTCTCAGCAACTTAGTGAGACCCTGTTTCCAAATAAAGTATAAAATAGGTCTGGGAGTATAGCCTGGAGGTAGAAAGCCTCTGGGTTCCACCCCCGGTACCACCAAAAAAAAAAAAAAAAAAAAGTAAAACAAAAATAATCTACAACTGAGTTAGGATGACATGAAAATTATAAAGGGCCAGAAGGAGAAATTATAAAAATTTAGAAGTATTCTAAATTGAAATGGTTTTATAAATGCTTTCAAGTTCTCACTCCATTTTAAAGAAACTGAAGTGTGAAATAGTGAATTATAGTTATATTAGATATATGGGTTGAGATATCTCATTGTGTGATTTTTATTTTAATTTCCTTGATTAGTAATGTTGAGCATTTTTGCATAGATCAGTTGGCCATTTTTAAGTCTTCTTCCAAGAAATGTCTATTTAGGCCTATTGCCCTTTTTTAGTGTGTGTGTGTGTGTGTGTGTGTGTGTGTGTGTGTGTGTGTGTGTTACTAGGGATTGAAACTTGGGGCCATCCCACTAAGTTTCTGACAATCTGAGTAGTTGAAGCTGGCTTTGAACCTGCGATCCTTCAAGTACTGAGATTACAAGTGTGCACCACCATGCCTGGCTTTTGCTTATTTTTAAAAAAATTTTGTTGTTGTTGTTATTGTTGTTAGTGTTTTATTTTGCTGTTGAGTTTTTGAGTTCCTTGTATTTCAGCATATTAACTCGTTGTCAGATGGACAGTTAGCAAATGCTTTTTCCCATTTCATAGAGTCTATTCACTCTGATGATTGTTTCCTTGCCGTGCAGAGCTTCTCAGTTTCATGCAATCTCATTTGTCTATTTTTGCTCATTTTTGGTGTTTTGGAGGTCTTATTTAAAAAAAAAGAAAAATCCTGGCCTATTCTCATGTCCTAAAATATTTTGTTTTCTTCTAGTAGTTCCATAGTTTTGGGACTTACATTTAAGTCTTTGACCCATTCTTATTATTTATTTATTTTGCAGTACTGAGGATGAAACCCAGGGGCATTCTACCTCTGAGCTACACTCCTAGCCCTATTTTATACTCTTTATTTTGGAACAGGGTCTCACTGAGTTGCAGAGGGCCTCCCTTAGAAGCTGAGGCTGTCCACGAACCCAGATCCTCTTGTCTCAGCCTCCCAAATGCTGGAATCACAAGCGTGTGCTATCACACCTGGCTCTTTGACCCATTTTTAGTTGACATTTGTAAATGATAACAGATGAGGGTCTAGCATCACTATATGTGGATGTATATTTTTCCATTTATTAAAATGACTTTTTTAGCACCCTTGTAAAAAATTAGTTGACTTTAGACATATGGGGTTATTTTGAGGCTTTATATTCTGTTCTATTGATTTATATGTCTGGTCTTATGCCAAAACCATGCTCTTTTGATTGCTACCTGGAAACAACTCAAATGTCTCAGCAGATAAATGGATATATTTTGGCAAATGTATTTAGCAATAAAAAAAGTCACATGAATCTCAAAATATTTATGCTGAGGAAAAGAAACCAGACAGAAGATGTTATGAAGAGAATGAGAGACTTTTTAGTGGTAATAAATGTTTATTAAAGTTATGATGATTTCATAGGCACTTATGTATTAATATTTATCAAATCCTCATCTTAAATATGTATGACTTACTATAGGTCAGTTTTATCTCAATACAGATATTTTAACATTTATAGTATATAGATGTCATATTTTACAATTCTTCACTCTAATTTTTTGACTCAGTAACCATCTATAGGTAGAAATGAAGCTTACCCCTAACACTTTCAGCCCTCACCCTCCTCACCAGCACCCGACATGGGGCATCTGTGCTCTTTGAGTGATATTATTCTCCTCACCCAGAGAATTCCAGTGAGAATCCTGGAGGTACAGAACCCACACTGAATAAAGCTAGATGAGCATTCCTTTTGCTTCATATCCATTTACACAAGGCCAGAACTACTCTGTTGTAAATTCACTTATATAATGACAATATTCTAGAACTTCCTCAGTACAGTTATATTTGTAATCCATGAATAACCACCATTACTATTCACTACTGAAATAAAGGATGAAACACTCAAAAGTATAAAACTTTTATTTAAAATTAAAGATCAAATACAAATTAAATAAGTACAATATCAAATATTAAACCTTCATAAAACAGACTTTAACTACTTTAAATCATCTATTTCTACAATCAAATTAAGGAGAAATCTAAAAATAGTCAAAAATCAAATTATCTTAAACTCTTATTGTCAGCATTAAAAGTATTATAAAACATGAGTCTGGGGCTACAGATCGGTGGTAGGGCACTTTCTTCACAGGTACAAGGCCCTTGGTTCAATCCCTAGCACCGAGAAGTGGGGCAGGTGAAGGGGGAGCACTCAAAGAAATTTGTTAGAACATGAACAAAGCCACTACAAAATGATTACTGTTATCACTAAAACCAATAGAAGAATTAAAGTTCACTATCATTTACAGATTTTAAAAAATTATTTAAAAAGACAAGGATCTATTTTCCTCCAAAGCTGTGGGGATCACTTTTTTGACCTTTAAGTTTGTGTGTGGAGGGGAGTTGGAGGGGTAGTGGGGATTGAACACAGGGGCATTCTACCTCTGAGCTACAGCCCCAGCCCTATTTTATTTTTTTATTTGGAAGAGGGTCTTGCTAAGTTACTGACAGCCTCACTAAGTTGTTGAGGCTGGCTTTGAACCTGAGATTCTCTTGTCTCAGCCTCCCAAGTATTGGGATTACAAGCATGAGTCATCATGCCTGGCTTTGATTTTTAATTTTAATATAACATGATAGGCTTGATCAATGAAAGTAATAGCAACAGAGCAAGACTCTGACTCAAACAATAAAAAGGTTTTTTTAGTTATTATATTATAAATACTTTTGTGTGTGTGTGTGTGTGTGTGTGTGTGGTACTGGGGATGGAACTCAGGGACATTCTACCTCTGAGTTACATCCTCAGCCCTGTATTTTTTTATTCTTTGATTTTTGAAATAGGGTCTCACTGAGTTGCAAAAGACCTAAGTAGCTAAGGCTGTCCACAAACTGTGATCTTCCGTCTCCGCCTCCCAAATACTGGGATTCCAAGTCTGTGCCACCACTCCCGGCTTCATAAGTACCTTTTAATAAGGGCTGTGGCATAAAAGAATATGCATTAAACAATAAAGTCTCTTTTTTCCCTTTATGAATGGGAAATTGACCAAACTCAGTCTATATTTTCCTTTTTTATTGCCTTAATTCTCCAGAAAAAATTATATTTTATATTATTCATTTTATAAATTCAATTTTAAGACTGCACAAGAAACATACAAAAGTGATACATAATATCTAGAGCCTGTATTTTCCTGAAAACCTTCATCAAAAGTAAAATTAGAGCTGGGTGTGGCAGCACACACTTGTAATCCCAGTACTTGGGAAGCTGAGACAGGAGGATTTAAGTTTCATGGCCAGCCTCAGTAATTTAGCTTAGCAAGGCCCTTCACAACTTAGTGAGAACCTGTTTCAAAAGTTAAAACAAAACAAAACAAACAAAACAAAACAAAAACAGCCAGGCGTGGTGGTGCACACTTGTAATCCCTGTGCTTGGGAGGCTGAAAAAGGAGAATCACACAGGTTCGAAACCAGCCTCAACTACTTAGTGAGGCTCTCAGCAACTTAGTGAGACTGTTTCCAAATAAATTATAAAATAGGTCTGGGAGTATAGCTCGGAGGTAGAAAGGCCCTGGGTTCCATTCCCAGTGCCATGAAAAAAAAAATTTAAGAAAATAGGGCTGGGGCTGTAACAGAGGTAGAATCGAATGCCCCTGGGTTCAATCCCCAGTACCACATAGACACAAAAAAGTAGAACAAGTCTAGCTGGGCTCTTAATGGCACATACCTGTAATCCAAGAATTTGAGAAGCTAGATAGGAGGACTTGCAAGTTTGAAGCCAGCCTAGACAACTGTCTCAATATAAAAAAATAAAATAAAAAGGGCTGGGAGTTTAACTCAGTGGTGAAGCACTCCTGGGTTCAACCCACCCCCCCACACACACACATAGTAATCTTTAGAAGATAACAGAAAAATACACTATTATGGTATCTGTATATCTAAAACAAACAAAAAATTAAGGAATATCACACATTCAAGAATGGCACCCACATTATTAAAAATATTTACATATATACAAACAACTATGCAGCTAAATAAACATTTTCCTACGAATGCATATTTTGATGTCTTTTATAATCAAACTTACAAAACCAAATCAACTGAGTATCAACAGCCATGACTAAAGTTTTCTGCATACCAGGAAAGTTAAAACATTAACATTTGTTGTTCTACAGAACTGAAGATAAAATATAGTAAAATTCAGCTTCTCATGAGAAAATTTTACATATTATGTTAGTATGAAACTTTCATAAATCAAGAGAAGTGCTGTAAAATAAATAGCACAACAAACAAAACCTCTCCAGCTAGAAAAAGACGAAAGACCATGCTCAAAGCTCACCTTCCCAAACCTTATCCAACTCAATCCCTCTTTAACCAAACTAATGATTAGGCCACAGAGTCAAAACCAAATATCTTAGTTATATAGATTAATTTTACATTATAAATCTATTAAAATTTATGGTCTATGCTTCAGTTTTTCAACATTCAAATTTACTTTTTTTGTGGTAACAATGAGGACTGAACCCAGTTCTACCTCTGAGCTACACCTCCAGCCCTTTTTGTTTTTGAAACAAGGTCTTGCTAGATTGCTCAATCTTGCTACACTGCTGAGACTGCCTTTGAACCTAAGCTATTCCCGTCTCAGCCTCACATGTACTGGGATTATAAACATGCACCCCCCCCCAGCTAATTTATATTATTTTCATTCTACCTATATTCGAGATTCTCTGTGTAGTTAAAAGAAGACTTCTTAAAATTATTGTACTTTTTAATACAATAGCAGAATATTAATAACTATCATATTCTGCCAAATTTCTTATACAAGTAAGTTGAATACTATTATTAATGAACTAGAGAAGCAAGCTAAAGGTAAAAAAGCTAATCCTGTTGACATGCTGATGATTCAATGAATTTCGCTGTATTTGCCATTACTTAAAAAAAGAGAAGATGTTAGCAGGAACTGACTTGTGTAATACTGAATCATGACATTTCGGCAGCTTTTCTGAAAAATCAATGTACCACAAAGCAGTATTTTGGTACTAGTGCAGTGCAAATTGGTTTTTCTTTGTCTAACTACGGGCAGCAAAGGAGGCACTTAACTGTAAAATAGAAAAATAGGGTATATATAAGAAGAAATTTAAAATTATTCATAAAAGATTAACTAGCATTATTCAAAAAGTTAAAAATTCAATTTTTATTTAACATGCATTCAATGTTAAACATACTTCACTACGAAAATCCTTCTGAAGGCAAGACTGCTGTTTTGTTTATAAGAGACAGAAACCCTTTCCTTTTCAAGGGATTCTAGATTCCTGAAAATGCAATCTAAGTCTTCTCAACCTGAGTGCTACAGATTTATAAACCAAGAAAAATGTACTTGACTATACTGGAAAGATGTTTCTAACTATCAACCAAATGTACCATATGATCCTCAACTTCATTTCTCAAGGATCAAAAATTTTATAAAAGTTCCAAGAAGGGGACTTAATAACTTTAACAGAATAATGAATAGATATTTAGCACCTAAACTAGAGAACACTTAGGTATTGCCATTGTTTTAAATAGCTACATGTACATAGTCTAGAAAAAGTCAGATATATGTTGTCCAATGATATTAGAACACCCTAACAGATTAAAATACCAAACTTCCAAAGATTATTCCTGATGAATCTACTAATCTACTAATGAATCTACCTACAACATTCAACATATATTATTCCTTCCTGAAGTTACCGATACGGCATTCTATCTCTGAGCTACACCCACTGCCCTATTTTTTTATTCTTTACTTTGAAACAGGGTCTCACCAAGTTGCAGAGGGACGCATTAAGTAGCTGAGGCTGGCTGTAAACCTGCAATCCTCCTGTCTCAGCCTCCTAAGTACTGGGATTACAAGCGTGTGCCACCACGCTTCCTACATATCCTTTTTTTTTTTTTTTTTTTTTTGTGGTACTGGGGATGGAACCCAAAGCCATTCTACCTCTGAGCTACACCCCCAGCCCTATTTTATAATTTATTTGGAAACAGGGTCTCACTAAGTTGCTGAGAGCCTCACTAAGTAGCGGAAACTGGCTTTGAACCTGTGTAATCCTCCTGTCTCAGCCTCCCAAGAGCTGGGATTACAAGCGCGCGTCATCACACCCGGCTTACATATCCTTTTTTAACAATAAAGTGAGGCTTATTTTTTCTTAACCACCATTGAACTATCTCAAATGTGGCACTCTTTAAAGATTAGACAGAAAACAGTTCTTTAAAAAATCATTCATATTCTGACACTAATATTTTTTAAATGTTCTTTACTATGTGGCAGAAGTCAAAAGTAAAGTGAGTGGCTTTGAACCTTCTGCTGAAATACGTATGGAAATATAAGCAGGAACACAGAAGACAAATGTACATTAATTTCTGGCAACATACTGGCACATAAATGCTTACCTGCAAGGTAAAGGAGTACCCAATGAAAGACAAACATTTGCAGTAGTATTATTTCAAGTGAATGGAGCCTAGCACCTCCTTTCTTCACATCAAAGAGAAATACTCTGGTACTGCCTCTCTAAGTAAGCTTATTTTTAATCCTGGATGAAACACTTTACTTCATATGTTAAAACTCATGCATGAGATTGACTAAAGTTTTCCAAGAAACAATTCAGTCATCCCATCTAAGAATCCTAAAATCTAAGAAATGGGGTAGGGAAGACAGCTCAGTGGGACACATGTCTAGCATGCTCAAGGTCCTGGGTTCAATTCCCAGCTCCAAAATGGAGAAAAAAAAGGATCCTATAATTTTATTTTTCTTCCTAAATTTGCTTATAAGGCTTTTCTTGACTCAGAGGGAGAAAAAAGCTTTAAAAACATGTTCTTACTCTAAGAATGCTGTTAGAAAATTTCAGTAACAACCCTCATCGATGTCATTTATATTCATTTTAACATATACCATTGCTTATTATATAATTAGTTTCTTTGGAATAGAAGAACCAAATTCTGCTATTTATATCATTAAGGTAAAATTTTCTATTTTCTGTAAGAAATCCTAGTTTATTGAAAGGAAGCGATTACATAAATAATATTATTGATGCAGTTGTTGAGAAATAAAGTGCATACAGCTTTCAATATAAATAGTTTGGTACATACATTATAGCTAAAATGTAGTGAAATCAAATTAAGACTCAGCTTAGCATCTAGAATCTGAAAAATATGAGACAAGAATACAAATTTTATATAATAGTAACAAAATGAGAGGGGTGTTATTCCCCTTCAAAAAAAAAACAACTGAAAACAAGTCTTCAGAAAATGCAAATGAATTTCAACATCCCAAAAAACTGGACATATTATACAGTAACACCAACATGCAATACCTGAAATGTGGAATCACATTCGGGCTGCTGTCCTTGAACTTCTGTGTTTAATTTACAATTCTCTGATGACTGGGTGATTTCATCTTGCAAAGTGGGAGATATGCTGTGAATCTCACCTACGGAGGCACTGTCAGACAAAGCCTCTAACTTTTCCAGGGAACAAGCTATGTGAGGCTTACTATCTCCTGTCCCTTCATCAGAATCTGTCCTCTCATCAGCATCCTCTAGCTGCTGAACAGAAGTTAAATATTGTTCTAGCAGATCATTATCCTGCTCATTGTTCGAGCTGTCCTTACTCCAGCCGCCATGTTCTTTACTAACATCCCCTACATTTGGCTCTCTGCCGTATCTGACTGTGTCAATGGAATTCCCCATTGTGGAGCTTTCACTACCTTCTGTGGAACTTTTTTCAAAATCCAAAGAATCCTGCAGACAATGAACTTGTTCTGTTAGGGAGGAATGAAAACCAGAGTCTGGAAATTCTGGTAAAGATTTCTCTTGAACTTCATCATGAGCAATGAACCAATCAGAAGTATGGTCAGAAGAGGGCTCCTGATTTGGGGTGAACGCTGGAGGTGTAGATGGCACCAGAGTACTTGATACAGGAGGAACGTCAGTATGCCAGGAAAGGAGATGCTGGTCCACTGTCTGTTGCCAGGCTTGCAGAGACCTTACCTGTAAGTCAGAAGATACACTTTTAATATAAAATAAAAATCATGCCTGTGTGTGTGTGTGTGTGTGTGTGTGTGTGTGTGTGTGTGTGTGTAAGTTACTGGGGATTGAACTCAGAGGCATTCTACCTTTGAGCTATACTCCCAGCCCAATTCTATTTCTTTTTTGGAAACAGGGTCTCCCTAGGTTAACGAGAATCTCACTACTTGCTGAGGCTGTCCTTGAACCTCTGATCCTCCTGTCTCAGTCTCCTTCATAACTGCCAAAAATCATGTCTATTTTTAAATTGTCCTTTGAATTTTTTTCCAATAAAGTTGGTAAATGGTAGAGCTAGAATTAAAAACTGCCTGATCCCCTATATTTTATCCAGAGCACCCTCAGCCTAAACCAGGCTGGCCGAGAACTTGGGCTCCACAGTCAGACCTGGACTCAACAGAGCCAGTGTATATTTTAGTTTTGCTGCTTACAATCTGTGTGACCTTGGGCAAGTTGTTTAAACTCTGAGCCTCTGAGCCTCAACTGTCACCGTGAAATAAAAAACATAGTCCCAATTGCATAGTTCTTAACAATTAAATGAAATCAGGCATGTAATTTAGTAGCATGGTTCTCAGATTGTGCTAGGTTCCCAGTAAGAGCTTAAAAAAACTTCAAAAAAAACTTGACTCAGCCAAGCACAGTGGTGCACACCTGTAATCCCAGCATTTAGGAGGATGAAATAGGAGGATTATAAATTCAAAGCCAGCCTTAGCAACTTAGTGAGGCTCTTAGCAATTTAGTGAGAGCCTGTTTCCACAGAATGCCCCTGGGTTCAATCACCAACCAGCGACACACACACACACACACACACACACACACACACACACAACTCAAAATGTTTAAAAAGCTGGTTAATATGCTTTTTTCCAGATTTTGTGTGTGTAGTGCTGGGTATTGAACTCAGGGGCATTCTTTCTGAGATAAACCACCTATTTTAATTTAATTTAATTTTACTTTTGGTGGTACTGGGGATTGAACCCAGAGGCATTCTACCTCTGAGCTCCATACCCTAGCCTATTTTATTTTTTATATTGAAACAGGGTCTCACTAAGTTGTAGAGGGCCTCACAAGGTTGCTGAAGGTGATCTCAAACCTGCGATCCTCCGGTCTCAGCCTCTCAAGTACTGAGATTACAGGCATGCGTTACCATACCAGGCTCTGTCTTATTTTTTATTTTGAAACAGGGTGTCCTTAAATTGCTAACAACCTCATTAAGTTGTTGAGGCTGGCCTCAAACCTGTGATCCTTCTGTCTTATCTCCCAAGTACTGGGATTACAGGCATGCACTATCATGCCCAGGTCAAATCTTTTCTTATGTACTTCCAAATACACAGAGAGAGAGCTTTAAAAAATCAAGTAAAACTCTAAACTCTGTATTTTGCTGTTATTCCCTAAACTTATTTTGGAGATTTTTCCATGTCAGTTCAGGCTGTTACCTTTAAGCTTTTTAATTGTTCCACAGTATTCTAGAATATTGTTAGTCTAATTTATTTAGCCATTCCCCTACTGATGGTAATCAACACAAACCTTGAAAATCAGTAATTACTTTTAATTTTATAGATTAAATCCTATTATAACAAATTATTTTATAAAAATATTTTCAAGCCAGGTTTGGTGGCATATGCTTGTAATCCCAGTACTTGGGAGACTAAAAAAGGAGGATCACAGGTTCACAGCTAGCCTCAGCTACTTTTGAAACCCTCCACAACTTTCTGTTTCAAAATAAAGATCCTATTTCAAAATAAAGAATAAAATAGGGTTGGGGATATAGCTCAGAAGTAGAATGTCCCTGGGTTCAATCCCTAGTACCATATACAAAAACAAAAATATTTCCAAAACTATATCATCAAGAAATATTTGATATAGGCAGGCAAGGTGATACACACTTGTAATCCCAGTACTTGGGATGCTGAGACAGAAAGATCACAGGTTCAAGACTAGCCTCAGCAATTTAGCAAGACTGTCAGTAATCTAGCAAGAACCTATTTCAAAATAAAAAACAAGTCAGGCATGATGGCACATACTTGTAATTCCAGTACTTGGGAGGCTGAGACAGGAGGGTCGCAGGTTTGAGGCCAGCCTCAGCTACTTAGTGAGGCCCTCCACTACTTAGTGAGACCCTGTTTCTAAGAAATAGGGCAAGCCAGGTGTGGTGGCGCACCCTTGTAATCCCAGCGCTTGGGAGGTTGAGACAGGAGGATCACACAGGTTCGAAGCCAGCCTCAGCTACTTAGTGAGGCTCGCAACAACTTAGTGAGACCCTGTTTCCAAATAAAATATAAAATAGGTCTGGGAGTATAGTCCAGAAGTAGAAAGCCTCTGGGTTCCACCTCCAGTACTACCAAAAAATAAAATAAAAAATAAAAATAAAAAATAGGGAAAGGCCAGCCTCAGCTACTTAGTGAGGCCCTCTGCAACTTAGTGAGACCATCTTTCTAAAAAATTGGGCTGGGGGTGTAGCTCGGAGGTAGAATGCCCCTGGGTTCAAGCCCCAGTACCACAGAAAGATAGATAGATAGATAGATAGATAGATAGATAGATAGATAGGAAGGAAGGAAGGAAGGAGGAAGAAAAAGGGCTGGGGGGTATAGGTCAGAGGTTGGGTTTACTCCCCAGGACCACTACAACAAAAAAAGAAATATCTGATGTGAAGCTGTGTGTGTTGGTGCACACCTATAATCTCAGCTGGAGGCAGAGATAAGAGAATCACAAGTTCAAGAGCAGCACACAGTAAATTAGCGAGACCTGTTTTAAAATAAAAAATAAAATAGGGCTTGGGGTGTACTTCAGAGGTAGACTGCCCCTGGGTTCAATCCTCATATGCTACCCCCCCCGCCAAATTGAGCCAGGTGTGGTGGCACACACTTCTACTTGGTGAGGCCCTAAGACCCTGTTTCATAATAAAGAATAAAAAATAGTCCTGGGAAAGTAGCTTGTACTGAAAAAAAAAAAGACGTGATACAATATTAGTAAAACCATTTGCCTACACTGTCCCTAAAGTTTACTGTCACAGGATTCAAGCCCTTTCCATTAAGCATTCATGTAGACTTTTTAGTATATGCACACTGTAACCATCATATTCCATCTTAGTCACCTTACATTCAAATTTTCCTGATAAACAACTACATAATACTTCAAATTAGGCTTTTTATATTTCTTAAAGTTATAGCAACATTCATCAATCAAGTCACTTTTCCTTTGACTTTATGCTACTTTATGGATTTTGTCAGAATTATAAAAACATTTTCCTACAGATTAAGTAAATCTGACAAAAATTCACTGTCCTAGTCCCTATAGTTCATGGTTAGTGGAAAAGAAGACAAACCACTCCCTTTACACCTTGTGAAAGGATGTTTAGAGCTGGAGATGTGGCTCAGGGGCAGAGTGCTTGCCTAGTGTGTGTGAAAGGCCCTGGGTTTAATGCCCAGCAGCCCAAAAAGAAAAGAAAAGAAAACAAAACACAGAAAGAAAGGTGCTCAACATACCTATGATTTTCTCAATAAATCTAAAATTTTTCTTTGTTCATATATTAGGGAAATCAGCAGGAGAGGATTTACCTGGTTCCAGAGGAATCTGACAGCTTCTTCCTGTACAAATTTTTTAACTTGTTCTTCATCTCTTTCTTTTCTCAATCTACAAATAATTCAAAGTATATTTACTGATGCAAGAAAAGCTGATTTAACATGATTTAACATGTACTTCCTGTTACAACTACCAAACATACGCAAAGAGATTAATAATCTAATTTATCTTTTGTACTTTTAAGAGTATCCAATCTGAAAACTTAAGTTTGGTTTTTTTTTGTTTGTTTGTTTCTTTGTTTTTGGTGATACTGAGGGTAGAACCCAGGGGCTTTTCTACCTCCGGGCTATACTCCCAGACCTTTTTTATACTTTATTTGGAAACAGGGTCTCACTAAGTTGCTGAGAGCCTCACTAAGTAGCCAAGGCTGGCTTTGAACTTGTGCAATCCTCCTGTTTCAGCCTCCCAAGCGCAGGGATTACAAACATGCTTCACCACGCCCTGCTAAAAGCTTAAGTTTTAAACTATGAGTCAAAGCAAAAGCTAAATGAGATGTGACTAAAATTCAGATATTACTTCTACAAAGTGATAAAAAGTAAAATGTCAAATGTCAAATGGCTCTTTGCTGACCCCCAATTTTCCAACAAAACATACCAAAGAGTCAAAAGGTACAGAAAGAAGGGGTTATTTAAAGCCTCCAAAAGCCAGGCGTGGTGGCGCACGCTTGTAATCCCTGCGCTTGGGAGGCTAAGACAGGAGGATCACAGGGGTTCGAAGCCAGCCTCAGCTACTTAGTGAGGCTTTCAGCAATTTAGTGAGACCCTGTTTCCAAATAAAATATGAAAAAAAGGTCTGGGAGTATAGCCCGGAGGTAGAAAGCCTCTGGGTTCCACCCCCAGTACCACCACCAATAAATAAATAAATAAATAAATAAATAATAGATAAATAAAGCCTCCAAAAAATTTAAAGATCACACTTGAGTTAAGGGCCTTTAATATCTTTCTTTATTTTTTATTTTTTTGGTGGTACTGGGGTTCCTGGAAACCCTTCTACCTCCAGGCTACACTCCCAGACCCATTTTCGTATTTTTTTATTCGGAAACAGGATCTCTTAAAGCCAGCAAGGGTGGCTTCGAACCTGTGCGATCCTAAAGCCAGTGAGGGCGGCTTCAAACCTGTGCGATCCTCCTGTCTCTGCCTTCCAAGTGTGGGGATTACAAGCGTGCGTCACCACGCCCATTTAATTTCTACCTAACACTCACTACAGAACTTATTCCAAACTGGCCTTTCTCCCCTATCCCCAACACATACCATTGAAGCTGTTCTCAGGAAGTCACTGTGCAGTAAAGGGTTAACTCAGAAGGACGGGATGCTGAAGCCCTACAATGCTCTAAAGATAAGACTGGCCCTTGACTGGCTCCTGAGACATAATATCCAAGTCCTTGGAATATCCTGCCTGAAGTGAATATCTCTGTACATCTGGGGTCTTGGCCCCCAACAGTTTATGCTAACAATGTGATTTCTAGTGAATGCCTATGTTGCTCACTAAGGGCCACAGTCATGGTGTATCAGTCTGACCTCTAGGGAACCTGAGGTCTCCGTAGTTAAGGTCACTCAATCCCTATGTGACTATATTACACTCAATAATAACTCTGAACACTGACCCAGGCATAGTGGCATATGCCTGTAGTACTGGAGAGGCTAAGACAAGAGGATCATAGGTTTGTGGCCAACCTCAGCAACTTAGGGAGATCCTGTTTCAAAACAACAACAAAAAAATAGGGTTGGAGGTATGACTCAGAGGTAGAATGACTCCTGGGTTCAATCCCCAATAACACACACACACACACACACACACACACACACACACACACACACACAATTCTGGACACTAACACTCGAGTGAGCTTCTCTGATTAGCAATAGTTTGTATATGCTGTCACACATTGTAGTGTGAGAATGAAGCCCTGTATGTGCAACTCAGCTGAGAGGACAACTTCCAGCTTATACCTAGCCTCCTTAGTGCTGTTTTTCCTTGATGACTTTACTCTGTAGGCTTTTGCTATAAAAACCCATAACCACAAATAGAACAATTGAGTTCTGTAAGGACATTTAGCAAATCATAGAAATTAAGACTATAACTGAAGGTCACTAATACAGTCACCACTAACTTCCAATTGCTAAATCTAATCTCTATTTATCAATCCCAAGGTTCTTATCTCTCCTGAAACATGTTCCCCTGTTGAAAATCCCACTCTGTCCCCTCTCAGTCTCCTTTGCTGCTTGCTCCTCTTCCCACCCAATAACACTAATTAAATATTGCTAGCTACAATACTAACAAAATCCTTATTTTCCTGGGTTAGCAGTTGGCAAAATATGTGAGCTGGGCGTGATGACACATGCTTGGAATCCCTGTACTTGGGAGGCTGAGACAGAAGTATCTCAAGTTCACGGCCAGCCTCAGCAAGTAGTGAGACTCTCATCAACCTAGTGAGACCCTGTTTAAAAATAAAAATAAAATAGGGCTGGGAGTGTAGCATGGAGGTAGAATGCCCCTGCACTCAATCTCTAGTACCACACACACACAAAAATATGAGGCATGAAATTAAGAAAGAATTCCTACTGTAGCTCCAGAATGTTAGTCCTTTTTGAATCCCTGTTCTTATTTAATTCTTATGTCACCTATTGGGTTCTATATAGGCTTCCTCACTTCTTTTTACTTAACCAGGTTTGTTGTATTTTCTGGATCTTTCTATGTTTAGAATTATAGATTGTTTGTTTGTTTGTTTGGAGATTTAACTCAGCTGCATTCTACCTCTAACTACACCTCCAGCCCTTTTATTTTTTATTTTGAAACAGGGTCTCGCTAAGTTGCTGAGAGCTACCTCAAACCCGTGAGCCTGTCTCACCACCATTTCCAGCCTATGGACGCCTTTAGAGCTCATGTTCATTCAATATGTTTTATGACATTGTATCTATGTACCAACTGCTGTGCTGAGGATGAAGATGCATATGACAATCTGTGACCTCAATGTGCTTTCAGTAGATTGTAGGAGACAAAGAAGTAAATCAACAGTGACATGGAAAGTGTCGTGACCACAGCAGCACAGTACTCCAAACACCTGAAGAACCTGACATCCCCAAGCCAACTAAACAGCTCACAACGGGACTTCTGACCCACCTCCTCACTTCCTCAGTTAAGCAGACAATGTGCTCCTGCATTCTGCGCAGTCGGATTTCGTAACGGACCTCTTTTGCTTGAGGGTTATAGTTCCTGGCATAAAAGCCTCGCCAACAGGCTTGAAGCTTGGTGGCTGCTTCATTCAACTTGTGAAGGGCAACATTATCTTGTCCCAAAGCAACAGATCTCTGGGTTAAAACCCTGCAGGGAAGCTTCTCTGAAGTTGTTTGAGACATGTTTTCTTTATTATCCGGCTCAGTAAGGGAGACAGAGTGTCCAGCTAACCCAGGAAAAGATGCAAGACAGTTGTTATCCTTCAAGATAGCACTGCTCATCACTGGCTCAGGACAAGGTAACGGCCCAGCTTTCTCGTTTACCTCTGTACTGATCTTACTTTTCAACATTGGAACAGAATTTTCACTTGTACCCCACAAAGCCTTTTCCTCTTCCTTATCCAAATCCTGGTTTTCTGGCCCTTTCACAGATTCATCTGCAACAATGTCATCTTCTAGGCCCAAGCTGATGCCCTGTAGCCTCAGCTCAACTGTGGGTGATACTGGAGAGAGTCCTGATGCAACTGGCATAAAAGTAGACTCTGAAGAGAGAAGACTGCAGTTTAACTTGTCCTCATCTGTCTGTATGTCTTCCAGGTGCAGATCACTTCGAGAATATATTGTAGTATGTGCAGGGACTGGAAAGTTATTCTTAACAGCATGTAATTGATCATCATTATTGCTTATTCCAACCCAAGAATTGACTTGGATGACAGGCTCTAGAAGAATCAAGAGAGTATCATTTAAGCTACTATTTATTTATTTATTTATTTATTGCGGGTTTGGAGATGGAACCCAGGCACATTCGACCTCTGAGCTACACCCCCTGCCCTATTTTTTATTCTTTATTTTGAAACCGGGTCTCACTGAGTTGCAGAGGGCCTCACTAAGTAGCTGAAGCTGTCCGCGAACTACGATCCTCCGGTCTCAGCCTCCTGAATGCTGGGATTACAAGTGTGTGCCACCACTCCCGACTGAGCTACTAATTATTTAAAGAGATTTTATAGTTGTATGCATCTAATGAAATCTAATCCCTGAAATATAGTAAAATACAATAAAATGCCTTTAGTGATTTCCTTCAATGCCTAAAATATCAAACCAAACATTTTTAGGAATATTTGCAATAATAATGTAATATTGTATCAGGTCCATACAAAAGATAGCATTCCTTGAGGTGTTTTTAAAATTAGAAATATAAGCTGGGCGTGGTGGTGAATGCTTATAATCCCAGCATTCGGGAGGCTGAGACTAGAGGACTGGAGTTTGCGGACAGCCTCAGCTACTTAGCAAGGCCCTTCACAACTCAGTGAGACCCTATTTCAAAAATAAAAAAATACTAAAAAATATGGCTGGGGGTGTAGCACGGAGGTAGAATGCCCCTGGGTTCCATCCCCAATACCACACACACACAAAAATTAGAAATATAATAATTATAATGTATACACATACACATATGTGCATATGTGTGTATACATTGTAAAATATCAGAACCAAATGACCACTAAAGTTAAACTAATAAAATATTAGAAAAATATGTACTTTTTTCTGTGCTAGGATACTCAACAAATGAAATAACTTGAAGAAAAATCACTGAAGATCATTAATTTCTTACCGTTTTCCTGGACTATCTGGTCATCTTGAATAGGGCTTGAATGATCAGGTAGGAGGGATGCTCTGGTTTCAACAGAAGCAAGAGTAGACAATTCTTCATTCTGGCTTTGGTTCAATAGCTGCCTCTGGTGAAACCTAACAACCAATAATATCTGATGTCATCTAATACAAATCAAAAAGAAAAATAAAGCTCTTGTGCTTTCAAGGTAACTATGTCAAGAGGCAGAGTTTAGAGCTGAGCTTGATGGCATATGCCTGTAATCCCAAGTACCTGGGAGGCCGAGACAGGATGATTATAGGTTTGAGGCCAGTCTCAGTAACTTGGTGAGGCTCTCTGCAACTTAGCGAGACCCTGTTTTAAAAAAAAAAATGAAAGGGCTGGGAGTATAGCTCAGAGGTAGAATGCTCCTGGGTTCAATGCACAGTACCAAAAATAAATAAAAATAATGTATGTATGTTAACCTGAATTAAAATGCTAAATACTTTTTGTTTGAGGTCCTGGGGATTGAACCCAGGAACATGAAAGGCAAATGGTCTACCAATGAGCTACAGCCTCAGTCCCTAAAAAATAGATTTTTAAAAATCCCATTCCCCCATACCATACTGCTTGTCTCTCCCGGCGCAAGATATGACTAGGATATGATTAGCAATACAGTTGTCCTGGAGCAAGCTACACTGTGTGATTGGGCTTCCCTGCAGGACTCTGGTTGTAACAAGGAGCCTGAGTACCCAGAAATGTGAGCCAAAACACTGGCTTCCAGCCTACTATTACCACAGATAAGAATCAGAGTTATTTTCACTTGTGAATTCATCAACTGCCACAAACATGAGTTTACCTCTGTTTGCTTAGAATCTTCTCTAGTTTGGCATCCTCTGCAGTTTGAAGACCCAGTGTAGAAGTGAGAGGGCAGACTGTAGCCAGATACTGGACAAGCTGGATGTGCTGGCCAGGCCGATACGCTCTCCCCTTGCCTTGACTATACAGCCATTCAGCTTTCAAACTGGAATTGAGGGAAACAAAGAGGGGATGGCACTGGAGTACTCAAAATACACTGCTAAACAATGTGTTGAAAATGAACATATACCCTCCTAGCTTTCCAACCACTCTGTTACTTCTCAGTCTCCTTTGCTGCTTTCTCCTTTTCCATCTGATAATATTAATAAATAATATTACCTGCAATACTAATGAAACCTTAACTTTCCTGGGTCAGCAGAAACCTTTCTTTTTAATTTACTTTTGTAAAACCATTGGATTTCTTTATAAAACAAATTAACTCAAAAGTATTTTTAAAAATCTGTTTCCCTTAATCTAATAATGTCTTTTTTTTTTTTTTTTTTTTGCAGTACTAGGAATAGAACCCAAGGGCATTCTACCTTCGAGCTACACCCCCAGCCCTATTTTTTAATTCTTTATTTTGAAACAGGGTCTCGCTGAGTTGCAAGGGCCTAAGTAGCTGAGGCTGTCCCTGAACCATGATCCTCCTGTTTCAGCCTCCCAAATGATGGGATTACAAGCATGCGCCACTGCACCCGGCTCTACTAATGTTTTAAATCATTTCTTTTTTTGTATATAGGGGCCCTTCCATAGGGTTAAATTAATAATTACAAATACTTTTTTGTGTGTGTGGTACTGGGTATTGAACCCAGGAGCATTCTACCTTCAAACTCCACCTCCAGCCCTATTTTTTATTCTTTAAGACAGGGTTTCACTAAATTGCAGAGGGCCTCACTAAGTAGCTAAGGCTGGCTTCAAATCTGCCTGTCTCAGCCTCCCAAGTACTAGGATTACAAACATGTGCCACCACACCGGGCTATTTTACAAATACTTTTAAATTACTATTAAGGAATCAATGAGTATTATCTACTCACTTTGTCAAACATATATCAATTACATTTAAAGCCACTAGCTTGTAATGATAGCATTTATTTATTTATTTATTTATTTATTTTTGGTGGTATTGGGAATGGAACCCAGGGTCCTTCTACCCCTGGGCTATACTCCCAGACCTATTTTATATTTTATTTAGAACAGGGTCTCTTAAGGCAGCTGAGGCTGGCTTCGAACCTGTGCGATCCTCCTGTCTCCACCTCCCAAGCGCAATAATGATAGCTTTTTAAAAAGCTAACTGGTAGCCGGGCGTGGTGGAGCATGCTTATAATTCCCACACTTGGTAGGTGGAGACTGGAGGATCACGCAGGTTTGAAGCCAGCCTCGCTGACTTAAGAGACCCTGTTTCCAAATAAAAAAGTATAAAATAGGTTTGGGAGTGTAGCCCAAAGGTAGAAGGATTTCCAGGAACCCCAATACCACCAAAGGGGGGAAAAAAATTAAACTGTTGTAATTTGGGCACTAAGTTAGACTCACTAGGCCCAGTGAAGCTGATATTTATTTCTTGTTCTTTAATGCCCAGCACATAGTCTCTATATGATTGCACTAATGCTCTTAATTTTTAAATTTATATTTTAGAAATATTCACTTTACTAGTCTGTAGTAAGCTAGAAGTGATCTTCTTAGTAACTTCCATGATTAATGTGATATTAAAGAGGTCAAATTCACCTTTCCTTCTGAGAAATCACGTATCCATCTAGGACTCTGATATTTAAGCACCAGCTGACGATATATGGCCGATAGTCAAACCCTGGAATGGACGGCGTTGCCATCACACAAGGATTGTTCATGATGGACAACTGCTCCAATTCAGTTAAAGATGCCAAAAAAGAGATCTGGAACAAAGAATATTTTTGTTGAACAAAATGGGCTACTCAGTGTCAAGCACAGGGCATCCGCTGATGACACATCTTTGGCAGCATTTGAGAATGTAACAATTTTCCTCTTCTGAAAAACAAGTAATACTCTTCCATTATCCACTGACTTGAAAAATGTCAACAACGTGATGATTTGTCTTTGCTGCACAAAGTCCCTTAAAAAGTATCAGTGCTATTTCCTAGCAGAGAACCCAATTTTGAAAACATAATAGAGAAGGTGGACAAGGTGCCTTATTAATCCCTGTTTATATAGACAACCCTCTCTATCCAACCACCTCCCAACATGAAAATTGCAGTATAATTAATAAAATTAAGCCTAAAAATTAAGCCTTAATAGTCTAAAAGTGACTTCACAAACTTCTTCCATCACTTTCCTAAACTTTCTACCTTCCCGGATTCCATAGATTATCTCCAAATTTTACCTCGTTCAAGTCTCTGATTTCATTTTCTGCCAAAGAGAGTATAGCAAGACTCCTGGGTAGATAAGCAGGTGCCATCCTAAGAGAGGTGATGATGTTTCCATGTAAAAGCAGGGTCTTGAAGGTAAAAATAGCACAAATTACCATGGAATAGATGACGAATAAGTTTATCCTGACGACACCAAAATGTTATAAGCAACAACGGTGGAATCTGTTTTATTTCTCATCACACACAAATTAAAGTTTATTAATACTTAAAAGGGTCCTAGGCAGCTGGGAATTATGCTGTAAATCTATAATTCCAGTACTTAGAAGACCAAGGCAGGAGGATAACAGGTATAAAGACAATCTCAGCGACTTAGTGAGACCCTGTTTCAAAATAAAAATAAAATAGGGCTGGGGTGTGGCTCAGAGGTACAACATCCCTGGTTCAATCCCTTAGTACCAAAAACAAAGGGGAGGAGCTTCCTAAGTGGTCTTCTGGTCCAACACTCTCTTTGCACATCAACATCTTAAACTCAAGAAAAAGGAAAGCTTTGTCCAAGGACATATGCTTGACCTAGCAACTAACATAACTAACATGCTATGAGATTTATTATTAAATACAGAGTAATTTCTAAAACCCTGTTCATTCTTTTTTTTTTTTTTTTTTTGCAGGTGTGGGGATAGAACCCAGGGGCATTGACCTCTGAGCTACATCCCTTCCCTATTTTTTTGTTTTTGTTTTTGTTTTTGTTTTTTTTTGGTGGTACTAGGGGTGGAACCCAGAGGCTTTCTACCTCCGGGCTATACTCCCAGACCCCCTTTTTTTTTTAATGTATTTTATTTGGAAACAGGGTCTCACTAAGTTGCTGAAAGCCTCACTAAGTAGCTGAGGCTGGCTTTGAACCCGTGCGATCCTCCTGTCTCAGCCTCCCAAGCACGGGGATTACAAGCATGCGCCACCACGCCTGGCTTCCCTATTTTTTTGAAACAGGGTCTCACTAAGTTGTGGAAGGCCTCACTAAGTAGCAAGTAGCCGAGGCTGTCTGTGGGCTGTGATCCTCTGGTCTCAGCCTCTGGAATGCTGGGATTACAAGCGTGTGCCACCATGCCGAACCATCCTGTTCATTTCCCTTTTTTTTTCTTTTGAAACAGGATCTTACTAAGTTGCTGAGGCTGGCTGTGAACCTCTAATCCTCCTGTCTCAGCCTTGCAGGTACTGGGATTGCAAGCATGAGCCTCCATGCCTGGCTCTGTTCATTTCCTTTTAAAACACTACAATAGCGGGCATGGTGGCACACGCTTGTAATCCCAGCATTTGGGAGGCTGAGACAGGAGGATCATGGTTCACTGCCAGCCTCAGATATTTAGTGAGGCCCTTTGCAACTCAGTGAGACCCTGTTTCAAAGTGAAGAATAAAAAATAGGGCTGGAGCCTGGCATGGTGGCGCATGCTTGTAATCCCTGCGCTTGGGAGGCTGAGACAGGAGGATCACACAGGTTCGAAGCCAGCCTCAGCTACTTAGTGAGGCTCTCAGCAACTTAGTGAGACCCTGTTTCAAAATAAAAAACATAAAATAGGGCTGGGAGTATAGCCCGGAGGTGGAAAGCCTCTGGGTTCCACCCCCAGTACCACACACACAAATAAAAAATAGGGCTGGGGATGAAGCTCAGAGGTAGAATATCCCTGGGTTCCATCCCCAGTGCCACACACACACAAAATAAACAAACAAACAAACACTACAATAGAAGGGCTTAAAAATGTCTGTTGGTGGGAGTACAAACTAGTTCAGCTGCTATGGAGATCAGTGTGGAGATTCCTTAGAAAACTAGGAATGGATCCACCATATGATTTGGCTATACCACTCCTGGGTATCTTTCTAATTGGGGGGAGGGCACAAAGCACAGTTTAAATGTATGCCATTTTTAATATGATCCACATAAAAATAAAAAATAAATCTTTAAAAAACTATATTTCAGCACCTAAAAAAAGAAAAAAGTGAAGTCATTAAAACAGTCCCATAGGGACAAAGGATATATTTCAGTGTTTGAGTGCTTGCCTAGTATGTGCCAAAGCCCTGGATTCAATCCCCATTACTGCAAAATATAAATAAAACTAATCACGTGTAGAGTAAATTTAGCAAAATTAAGAAAGGTTGAGTTACAATCCATACTTTAAAACTATATTATTTTGGTAACTTAAAAGCTGGAGGAAACTGGGTACAGTGACACATGCCTGTAATCCCAGCTACTCAGGAAGCTGAGGCCACCAGGCAACATAGCCAGACCCTGACACAAAAAATGAATAAAACAAAAAGGACTAAGAGTATATTCTCAGTGGTAGAATTCTTGCCTAGCCATTTGTGAAGCCCTGAGTTCAATCTCCAATACCAACAACAAAAAAGTAAGAGAAACAAAGAATGTGCTACTTACAGATGAGGGTGATTCATGCTAAGTCAGCAGCAATTGAGAATAACCCCAAGACTTTGAATGTCCAGGATTATGATCAGCTAATCATGCCTTCATGTGGAGGGTGGGAGGGGCACTCAAAATGTTCAATCATCTTTGAATTCTCTTAGCAACTATCAAGATAGTATCTGCTTACATCAACTGGTTTGGTATAATTGTTGCTAAAAATGATTTCTGCTCCAGATGTAGGGAAAACAGAGCTATGATGCTATTTCTAAGGCTTAGTGAGTCTATCTAATAATATCCACTGTAGCAAAAATACAAGAAAGGTCCTCTGTATATTTTCTGAAGCTGCGATTCCATCTGTTATTTGATTGTATGATATATTCCCCTTCATATGCTGTTTTTTGTAACTGAAGTAAAATTTTGTTAATTAAATAATACATATTACTAAGAAAGAGCAAACCTGAGTGTTCAAAAGAAAAGAAAGAAAGTAAGAGAAAGGAAAAGAAAAGAAAAAAACCCGACCAGGCATGGTTTTGCACACCTGTAGTCCCATCTACTCAAGAGACTGAAGAGAAAGAATCACTTGAGCTCAGAAGTTCAAAACTAGTCTGGACAACATAATGACACCCCATCTCAAATAAACAAAACAAAAACAGACTCAGGTTCAGGAATGGTTACTTTCAACTTCATCAATGTGTTATATACTATTTAACTAAAGCCATGGATGAGCATAAAGGAATTCCATGACCAACTGCATATGAAATAAATCAGTTATAGAAACTATCAACTAAGCCAGAGTGAGGTGCAGTGGCACAAACCTGTAATCCCAGTATTTGGGAGGTTGAGACAAGAGGATGTGGCAGGTTCCAGTACAGCCTCAGCAACTTTAGTGAGACTCTCAGCAACCTAGTAAAACTGTTTCAAAATAAAAAATAAAAAGGCTGGGTCACAGCTCAGAGGAAAATGCCCTTAGGTTCACACCCCAGTACTAAAAACAAAAATAAATAAATACATAAGCCAGGAATGGTGGCATGTGCCTATAGTACCAGCAATTGTGAGACTGAAGCAGAACTGCTTGAGCCTAGACAATACAATGAGACTCTGTAACAACAAAAATCATAAAGAAGAGAAAAAAGAGCCAGACATGGTGGCACATGCCTGTAATACCAGTACTTGGGAAGCTGAGACAGGTCTGAGGCCAGAAGATCTAGCAAGGCCCTGTTTCAAAATTAAAAATAAAAAGGACTGGGGCCAGGCATGGTGGCGCATGTTTGTGATACCGATCCCAGTACTTGGGAGGCTAAGACAGGAGGATCACAGGTTCGAAGCCAGCCTCGCCAATAGAGTAAGACTCTCGGCAACTTAGTGAGATCCTATTTCCAAATAATAAATAAAATTGGGCTGAGGTGTAGCTTAGAGGTAGAGTGGCCCTGGGTTCCATCCCCAGTACTGAGAAAAAAAAGCCATACTTAATTTCTAGCACTAATCATAATAAAAATCTATTCTTCATATATGTAGCAGGCTGATTTTAGACCAATGAGATAACTTTCTCTTGTATTTTGAAATAAATTTCAGAAATGACTAAAAACATGCTTACCTTCAGGGATATCAATTTGGATAGATCACCAATCTGAGGTATGCTATTGTCTGATAAATCTAGGTGCTGGAGAGCTGTACAGCTATTGATTTGTTCCATAGCCTATGACAGGAAAATTATCACATTATTTAATGCACATTAAATATCACATTATTTAATTTAAAGTCAAAACATAAAATTCTTAGCTGGGCGTGGTGGCGCACGCTTGTAATCCCAGTACTTGGGAGGCTGAGACAGGAGGATTACACGGGTTCGAAGCCAGCCTCAGCTACTTAGTGAGGCTCTCAGCAACTAAGTGAGACCCTGTTTCCAAATAAAATATAAAATAGGTGTAGGAGTGTAGCCCGGAGGTAGAAAGCTCCTGGGTTCCACACAGTACTATACTTGTAATCCCAGAATTTGGGAGGCTGAGACAGGAAGATCGAAATTCACAGACAGTCTGAGCTACTTAGTGAGGCCCCGTTTCAAAATAAATAATAAAAAATATGGCAGGGAGTGTAGCTCAGAGGTCAAATTCCCTTGGGCTCCATCCCCAGACCCAATAAATAAATAAATAAATAAATAAATAAATAAATAAATAAATAAATAAATAAATAAATAAATAAAATAGGTGTGGGAGTACAGCCCGGAGGTAGAAAGCTCCTGGGTTCCACCCAGTACTACAAAAAATAAATTAATTAATTAAAATAAAATAAAAGGATACTGTACTATGTGTTTTAAAATAAATTTCTTTGGTTTTTATTTTTGTATGTGTGTGTGGTACTGGGGGTAGAATTCAGGAGCATTCTACCTCTGAACTACACCCCTAGCCTAATTTTTTATTCTTTATTTTGAAACAGGGTCTCACTGAGTTGCAGAGGGCCTAAGTAACAAAGGCTGACCATGAATCTGTGATCCTCCTGGTTCAGCTTCCCAAATAATGGGATTACAAGCATGTAACACAACGCTCAGCTTAAATTTTTTTTTCTAGTTTATGCTAACAGATTTTCTCTAGGCAGTAGAAGTAGATATTTTCTTCTTTTTTTTTTTTTTTTGGTGGTACTGGGGTTGGAACCCAGAGGCTTTCTACCTCTGGTGTATATTCCCAGACCTATTACTATTTGAGTATTTTTTAATTTTTTTTGGTGGGGGGGGGGTACTTGGGAATTGAACCTAGAGGTATTCTACCTCCAAGGTATACCCCGAGCCCAATTTTTTCATTTTGTTTTGCAACAGGGTTTCACTAAATTGTGGAGGGCCTCACTAAATTCCTGAGGTTTATCACAAATTTGCAATCCTCTTGTCTCAGCCTCCTAAGGACTGACACTAAATGCCTGCACCACCATCCGCGGCTTGAATTTCTTTTTTTGTGTGTGGGTCTGGGAAAGAAACCCAGGGGCATTCGACCTCCAAGCTATACCCCCTGCCCTATTTTTTTATTCTTTTTTTTTTTTTTTTGTGGTACTGGGGTTCCTGGTAGCCCTTCTACCTCCGGGCTGCACTCCCAAATCTATTTTATATTTTTGAAACAGGGTCTCTTATGCCAGCGCGGCTGGCTTCGAACCTGCGCGATCCTCCTGTCTCCGCCTCCCAAGCGCGGGGATTACAAGCGTGCGCCACCACGCCCGGCTTTATTCTTTATTTTGAAACAGGGTCTCATAAGTTGCAGAGGGCCTCACTAAGTAGCTGAAGCTGTCCGCAAACCGCGATTCTCTGGTCTCAGCCTCCCAAATGCTGGGATTACAAGCGTGCACCACCACACCCAGCTGAATTTCTTGTTTTTAAAGGGGTTCTTTTTTTGTCTTTTTGGAACATGAGATTGAACCCAGAGCACCGCACCTGCAAAGCAAGTGCTTTGCCACTGAGCTTAAATTTCTTTTTTACAGTGAACAGATTTGTAACTTAAAAGAAACAAACAAGTTAGGCATGATGGCATGCTTATAATCCCAGTATATGGGAGGCTGAGACAGGACTGCGGTTAGCAGACAGCCTCAGCTACTTAGTGAGGCCCTCTGCAACTCAGTGAGATCCTGTTTTAAAATAAACAATAAAAAAATAGGGCTGGGGTTGTAGCTCGGAGGTAGAATGCCCCTGGGTTTCATCCCCAGTAATTGGGGGAGGGGGGGAATAAATCTAATTTTTTTTCATAATTTTATTTATATGTGCAACATACTGAAAATGGTGTACATTTAGATTATGCTTCATGCCCTCTCCCTCCCATTCCCCTTCCCCCCTTCCAATAATGAGTGTCCAGGTTAACCATGCTATATTTATACTATTACACATATTTGGATGTAGCTCCTCCATAAAAAAAAAAAATCACCTTGAGATTATTTCCTGCCAAATTCAGCCATTCCAAATTTACTAGTTCCTTTAACCCTTCCACATAGCCAATGCTGTTATGAGGCAAATTTAATACACGGAGTTGAGTCAGTCTGGCTACACCCATCATCCGCACCAGTCGATTATTAGCCACTGACAACTGTGGAAAATAAACATATCATTATTCTTAAGAACAAATTATACTTATGTATGTATAAAGTACGCTTTCACATTACAGTGACTAAAAATGTTTAGATGGCCAAACATTTCCAAATATATAAAACCCAATTTGTACTTTTCATAAATATCATCTAAATCTACTAGCTACAGTATAACTATTAGTTTTGTTGTTATTGTTCATAAGCAATAGAAATTGTAAAGCTGAGTGTTCACACCTCCTCTAACTACTGAAGACACTTTTAACAAAGAGCAACAACTTGGGAATGTAAGCTCCACAAAAACAGGATCCTCATACTGTCTCAAAACCTAGAACCATGCCAGACACATAATGGAGATCCAGCAAATATTTTTCAAATAATGAATGAACTCTTTACTCCTATGGTGAGGTAAAAAAGTTACTATAGCAACACAGTATTCTGACAACATAAAATGTTTTAACAATGCTTCTTTTTTCTAATCTAAATGTAGCACATAGCCAGGCGTGGTGGCACACACTTGTAATCCCCACGCTTGGGAGGCTGAGACAGGAGGATCACGCAGGTTTGAAGCCAGCCTCAGCTACTTAGGCTTTCAGCAACTTAGTGAGACCCTGTTTCCAAATAAAATATAAAAAAGGTCTGGGAGTATAGCCCGGAGGTAGAAAGCCTCTGGGTTCCACCCCCAGTACCACTAAATAAATAAATAAACAAATAAATAAATAAATAAATAAATAAATGTAGCACATATGTATTCATCTTCAGAAAAACTGTAGAGGGAAAAAATTAAGGACATATGTCCTGCTTTCTAGGCCTGCAGTTACTTTTGGCAGATTATTTTATTGCTTTGTTTTGTTTAATAAGTTAGTCCCGTATAATTATTTCCCACATAGCAAATACCCACCTGTATTAATTGATTGCATTTCTCTAGATTTTCCAATTTAATAATCTGATTTTTATCCAGAATCAAAGTATGAATATCAGCTTCACAGGGTAAGTTTGGACCTAATTTCTGTAATCCCTGCCCTGACCAATTGACCACTGATCCTTGAAAAGAGAAGAGAATTTGTTAACAAACACAAACAAAATGAAGAAGATAGTTGAGCACAGGGAAGTAATATACTAATAAAATTTCTATGAAGTTAGAAAACACAAGAGCATAATAAATATGAAGATTTTAAAACTAAAGCACTCTTTAAATGACCACAAGTTGAATTACTTGTTTTTCCTCAGAAATACCAAATTACAAGTAGATATGGTGGCACATCCTATAACTCTAGTCAGTACCTGGGAGGCTGAAACAGGAGGATCACAGGTTTGAGGACAGCAACTTAGTGAGACCCTGTTTCAAAATGAAAATAGGCAGCCAGGAGTGGTGGCACACACTTGTAATCCCAGCATTCGGGAGGCTGAGACCTGGAGGATCGTGGTTCATGGACAGCCTCAGCTACTTAGTGAGGCCCTCTGCAACTCAGTGAGACCCGGTTTCAAAATAAAGAATAAAAAATAGGGCAGGGGGTGTAGCTTGGAGGTCAAATGCTCCTGGGTTCCATCCCCAGACCCGCAAAAAAAAAAAAAAAAAAAAAAAAAAAAAAAAAAAAGAAAATAGGCTGGGGGTATATGTAGCTCAGAAGAAGACTGCCTCTGGGTTCAGTCTCCAGCACCAAAAGAGAAAAAGAAAATCCGCCAGGTGTGGTGGTGTATGCTTGTAATTCCAGCACTTGGGAGGCTTCGACAGAAGGATCACAATTTGAGAACAGCCTCAGCTACTTAGAGGCCCTTAGAGGCCCCTATTTCTTTTTTTTTTTTTTTTTTTTTTTTTTTTGGTGGTACTTGGGGTGGAACCCAGAGCTTTCTACCTCCAGGCTATACTCCCAGACCTATTTTATATTTTATTTGGAAACAGGGTCTCACTAAGTTGCCGAGAGCCTCACTAAGTAGCTGAGGCTGGCTTCAAACCTGCGTGATCCTCCTGTTTCAACCTCCCAAGCACGGGGATTACAAGCATGAGCCACCAGGCCTGGCTGTGAGACCCTATTTCAAAAGAAAGAATTAAACTGGGCGTGGTGGTGCAATACCAGCTCTTGGGAGGTGGAGACAGGAGGATCACACAGGTTCGAAGCCAGCCACGCTGGCTTAAGAGACCCTGTTTCGAAATAAAAAGTATAAAAATAGGTCTGGGAGTGTAGCCCAGAGGTACAAGAGTTTCCCTAGTACCACCAAAAAGAATTAGAAGAAATAATTTAAAATAGGGCTGGGGGTGTAACTCGGAGGTAGAATTGCCCCTGGGTTCCACCCCCAGTACTGCAAAATAAATAAATAAATAAATAAATAAGAAAGAATAAAAATTAGGACTGGGGCATAGGTGGGAGGTAGAACGCCCCTGAATTCCATGCCCAATAGAAAAAGAGAAAGAAAGAAAGAAAGAAAGAAAGAAAGAAAGAAAGAATAAAATTACAGCTAGATCTGATATTCCACTCAAGTTTCTGTGACATAATTCTTGGCAATCGTTCACATTGAACTATTCCTTCCAGATTTTGTGATAAAGTAATAACAGCATTTATTTAATATTATTATTATTTTATTATTATTATTTGCCCTACTAGGGATGGAACCCAGGGGCACTCTAGCTCTGAGCTACATCCCCACATCCAATTTTTTATTCTTTGCTTGGAAACAGGGTTTCACTAAATTGTGGAGGGCCTCACTAAGTAGCTGAGGCTAGCCATGAACCACAATCCTCCTGTCTGTTTCTGAAATACTAGGATTACAAGCATACGCCACAACACCTGGCTTAAAAACAGCATTTTTAAAGTGGAACTGAAGTGTGTGTGTGTGTGTGTGTGTGTGTGTGTGTGTGTGTATGAAACCCAGGAGCCTTCTACCTCTGGACCCCCAGATCTATTTTATTTTTTATTTGGAAACAGGGTCTCCCTAAGTTGCCCAGAGCCTCAATGAGTTGCAGAGGCTGCTTAGAAACTGTCGGAACCTCCTGTCGGAACTTCCCAAGTATGAGAGGTTCATTTCTGCCAGCTGGAACTGAACTTTTAAAAAAATTTTTAGTGTGTGTGTGTGTGTAACTGGGGATTGAACCCAGGGGCATCCTATCTCCGAGCTACACCTCCAGCCCAGTTTTTTATTCGTTATTTTGAAACAAGGTCTCACTAAGTTGCGGAGGGCCTCACTAAGTAGCTGAGGCTGGCTGAACCTGTGATCCTCCTGTCTCAGCCTCACAAGTACTGGGATTATAAGTGGGATTGGAACTGAACCTTTAACAGAAATCAACCTGCTTACAACCTAAATAGAGGTAAATCCTAAAGTGTTCACACTATTTTTTAAATAAAATAGTTTAGTTAATGCTTCTATAAAAGCATATAATAAGCGGGGCGTGGTAGCACACGCTTGTAATCCCAGCTTTCGGGAGGCTGTGACCGGAGGATGGCTGTTTGAGGACAGCCTCAGCTGCTTAGGCCCTCCGCAACTTAGTGAGACCCAGTTTCAAATTAAAGAATAAAAACTAGGGCAGGGGGTATAGCCCAGAGGTCGAATGCCTCTGGGTTCCATCCCCAGACCCTCAAATACACTTTTTTCCCACTAAATTGATGTAAAGATTAAAAGAAACCATGTGAACACCACTCAGCCTGGGTCCTGGCACAAAGCACTCAATAAAAGATTTCAGTAGAACAGACTTTCCGATCCTAGCTCTACAGGTTAATCGTTGTGGCACCCTGGGCAAGTTACTGATCTTTTTTTTTTTCATTTTTTTTATTGGTGGATTGTATTTATACATCATAATGGGGTAAAAAACTTGTGTAGACATACTGATCTCTTTTGAGCTCACTCTTCTACTCTATAAAGTGGAAATGATAATAATGTCTGCTTTCTAAGTGTTGTTCTACTCAGGGGGAAAATGAAATACCGTATGAAAAGCTCTCTGAACATCGTCAGGCTCATAAAAAGTGCATCTGTAAACGCTAACTGCAGTAATTGTCGGGCTCGTCGCCTTGGTGAGCTAGAGGCGGAACTGACAGGCAGCTACTGGAGGGCGCAGGCCCAGAGAAACAGCCAACTTCAAATTTATGCCCAGATTACGACCACTGCGGAAAACAAACATTCAAGATTGCTCTCCTGGAGGGCTGCACGTTTTCCACTATGGAGTGAGTCTTCGCTTGTGAAGGGTCCTGAGCTCCGCTGAGACTGATTGCTGAAAGCTGTGTTGTCCCAGAAGTGCACAGAGCCTCAGCAACTCCAAAGAGTCGACAGCCCTCTCACCACCCGGCCCTCCTCTCCCAGCGAGGCCAGCTCGCAGGTCCTCAGCGGGGGCTCAGGGCAGAGGCGAGCCCGCAGCCCGGCTCCGCCCCGGGCAAACCCGGCCACCAAGCCTCTGCCCGTAACCAAAACAAAAGGAGCTCAGGTGTCCACCCCCAAAGAAGGGTTCCAAGTCAGCCTAGGGAGGAAACGCTTCCCGAATATTCTGGGGACCGAATGGGGGAGGGAGGACGCCTGAAGCGCAAGGCGGAGAGACCCTGCCAGTTCCCTTGAACGCCCCGAAATCAAATTAAACGCCCCTGACAGGAGATCGAGCGCCGCGGGGCTGGCGCGACCCGGGCCGCGCGCGGGGGCTGCTGGGGGCCGCAGTCCACCGCCCGGCCTCGCCGCGCCGCCGCGGAGCGGGACAGCGCACGCGCACTACAGCTCCCAGGAGGCAGCGCGCCTCCGCCCGCCCGCCCGCCGTGCCGAGCGACCGCTCTCGAGCTGCATCTCCAAGCTGCCGCTTCTTCTCCCCGCCCCGCTGCTGTTCGGCTCGGCGGAGTCAGCCTTGGGACTCAAAGCTGGGAGCGCCTTACCGTCTCCGGGAGGCAGAGCCGCGTCGGAGCGCGCCACCGCCATTCTGGCCGCTCGCAGGTGACACCGGGCAACCGCCTGCCAGCCGCCTCGCGGAGCTTGTGGGAGGCAGGACGGCGCTGGAAACTACAACTCCCAGGATGCCCGGCGCGCGCCGGCCCATTGGCTGCCCAGCACTGGAACTGGGCTGGCCTCCCAGCCATTCTGGTTACTCCCTCCCTAGGTGGGTGGGCGCGGGGCATTGTTAGAAGAGCCTTTCACGCCTTGTCCAGGTGTTTGGGAAATTTGATCCTTTAACCGAACGGCTGATTATAAGAACGCTGCTACACTACGTTCTCCTAACGAGAGCTGGCTGCTAGATGTCTCAGGAGGCTGTCCCTTCTTTGGCTATTTTCAATGAAGTTAAAAGGTTCCAACTGCTCCATATGAATGGCGTAGCGCTCTTTATCCACAGTCAAAATGAATTGGTTTTATTTGAAATTTTAGATAATTAAGAGGACTTAACATGCCTAAATAAACCTTTTGTACAGTATTTTGAAGTGGTTCTTGCATATTTAATAGAGTTTCTGGCCTGGAAGTATATTAAATAAATAAAAATAAAAATTTTTCCCGGAGAATTTAAGAGAAGTTTAAGAGATAGTCTCCAAACTCAGGAATTACATTGCCTAGAGGGAAGTTGGCTCCCACTTTTGATATACCTATCGAAGCAGGGCAGAGGACCTAGAAGTGGAAAAGGAGGGGGTAAAATCTAAGGAACAAAAATAGGAAAGGCTAATAAAATAAGGTGAGCTGGGTGTGATGACACAGGCTTGTAATATCAGTACTTGGGAGGCTGAGACAAGAAGATCACTGATTCTCTGCCAGCCTGAGCTACTTAGGTCCTCACTAAGTGAGACCCTGTTTCAAAAATAAAGAATAAAAAAGAAAGCTGGGGGTGTAGCTCGGAGGTAGAATGCCCCTGGGTTCAATCTCCACTGACGTTACACACACACACACACACACACACACACACACACACGAGTAAATGATGAGGCAAGGACTATGAAAATCAAAACTTCAGACCCTCTGTGGTTGCATTCTGAGGACAACTGGATGATGATAGCAAACAGACAAGTGCCTCCAAAAGATTAGATCCCACCAGCCCCAAAGGGTTAAAGTTCACCAGCCCTCAAGATAATTATTCAAATTATAGGATTGAAGCTGGCCAAAAGACACTGGGTCCCCAAGACCCAATTCTGACCACTGATGGGGAACCATGAGAAGGGATAAAAGCTCACACAGCCCCTCAAAAAAACTTCAGCAAATACCTCCTTTCTAGACCTCCCCTGTGCAGAAGCTATTCTGCCTTTCTATTGTCCATATTTCCTTGGTTTACAAATAGTTTCATATTTCTACATCCTTCATTAGTCCTTAGACTTCATTTGTCAAAATCCACTGGACAAGAGCCCAGTAAGACACCCATATCACTATTATATGCTAAATAGCAGGGTTGTAGTTATGAACTCAATAAATCTCAGGAAATGAAGAAAGAAATAGAAAAATCTCTAGAAAAGACTTGATGGGGGAAGTGAAATGGAGCTAGAACTAAAATGATGACCAGACTCTATCAGCTTAAGAGTAAAAGGTGAAAAGGCTCAGAGGTAGAAAACCCTTAGGTTCACCAGGCTTGGTGGCACACGCTTGTAATCCCAGCATTTGGGAGGCTGAGACAAGAGGATCGCGGTTTGTGGACAGCCTCTGCTACTTAGGCCCTCCACAACTTACTGAGACCCTGTTTCAAAATAAAGAATAAATATAGGCCTGGAGGTGTAGCTCAGAAGTAGAATGCCCCTGAGTTCCAGCCCCAGTACTGAAAAAAAGAATAAAAGGTAAGAAACCACCTTGATTCAATCCCCAGTACCAGAAAAAAAGTCAGATGTTCCCCCCAAAATAATACTTGTTTGGGAATAGCACAATATTGTAATAAGGCTACAGATGCCATAGTAAACTATGGACATGTTTGAAATAGAGGGAAACCTGAATAAACCACCAGCTCTTAGTTACTGCATAAACCCCCAGACCTAACCCTCTTTCCCTTGTACCTCTACCTATACTTTAACCCAAAGCCTATTTGAGACTTGCTCTCCTGACTCTACACACTTAGCCACGTAGGTTTTGTTGTTTCTTTGGGTTTTTTGGTTTGTTTGTTTGTTTTTTGCGTGCGTGTGTGTGTGTGTGTGTGTGTGTGTGTGTGTGTGTGTGTGTGTTACTGGGGATGGAACCCTAGGGCATTCTACCTCGAAGTTACACCCAGCCCTATGGTTTTTTTTTTTTTTTTTTTTTTTTTGGAGCAGTCTCACTGAGTTGCAAAGGGCCTCACTAAGTAGTATCTGAGGCTGTACACAACTTATGATCCTCCTATCTCAGCCTCCCAAATGCTGGTATTATAAGCATGCCCCACCACACCTGGCTGCCACCTAGTTTAAAAAAAAAAAAAAAAAAAAAACTTTCTCCTCTACAAAATTTCAGTGATTGGCATGTTGCATAGCAGGCCTTGTTAAGTAACACAGTCAAGGAAGTCTAGATAAAAGAAAGGGTTCTTTGTTGCTTTTCTTTTTGTTTTGTTTTTCCTGTGGTGCTGGGGATCACACCAGGGCCTTACCTGCTAGGAAAAACTCTCCTTAGGAGAGCAGCACACACCACTGAGCTATACCCCTAACCCAAAGAAAAGCTTTTTTTTTTTTGCGGTACTGGGGCTTGACCCAGGAGCATTCTACCTCCAAGCTACATCCCCAGCCCTATTTTTTATTCTTTTTATTTTGAAACAGGGCCTCATTAAGTTGCAGAGAGCCTCACTAAGTAGCTGAGGCTGGCAGTAAACTCAGATCCTCCTGTCTCAGTCTCCTAAGTACCGAGATTACAAACATGCACCACTGCACCTGGCTTAGAAAAAGCTTTTAAAGACAACGAGTATTACATCAGATATTTTGAAACAATAATCCCTGCTATGCGTGGTGGCACACACTTGCAATCCCAGCATTCAGGAAGCTGAGACAGGAGGATCAAGGTTTGCGGACAGCCTCAGATACTTAGGCCCTTTGCAGCTCAGTGAGACTCTGTTTCAAAATAAAGAATAAAAAGTAGGGCTGTGGGGTATAGCCCAGAGGTTGAATGCTTCTGGATTCCATCCCCAGCACAGCAAAAAAATTAATAATAATAATAATAATAATAATAATAATAATACCTAGTCACAGTGGTTAATAAAGAATGGTGTTAACCAGGTGTGGTGGCACAGACCTGTAATCCTGAGCCTGAGACAGAAGGATCTCAGTGTTTTGGTTTGGGAAACTGTCCCCAGGTATCTTTGTTAGACCCCTGGGAATAATTTCCCAAAAACTCCCCAAAGAAACAAAAAAAAAAACAGAAAAAGAGAAAAAAAGAAAGAAATACAGAAGATAATTACAACCCCATTCCAGAATGGCATGGGGGGGAGTCCGAGCCAATTCACCACCCCAAAGATACAGCACGTGGACCAGACTTTTTATACCCATCACCTCCATCTTGTTTACATAATTCTGCCATACTAAACATCCCTTTACCTCCCCCAGCAAGGTGTGGCAAGGTGTCTCCTTAGATGCTTCCTACCATCTTAGCTAGCTTATCTAATCATGTAGATCTGTCTTTAGACAGAGAAAGGCCTAATTCCCCTCTCCTATTAACTTGCTAATTACTTTTAGCTAAGTCAATCTAAGTTTCTTTTTTTTTTTTTTTTTTTTTGCTGGTCTGGGGATGAAACTCAGGGGCATTCGACCTCCGAGCTACACCCCCTGCCCTATTTTTTATTCTTTATTTTGAGACAGGGTCTCCTCACTAAGTTGCAGAGGGCCTCACTAAGTAGCTGAGGCTGTCCGCGAACCACGATCCTCGGGTCTCAGCCTCCGAAATGCTGGGATTACAAGCGTGAGCCACCACGCCCGGCAATCTAAGTTTCAATAACTGCTTGCTTCCTGACCAAAGCCAAGCCTTTCTCTCTCCAGGTCTGCCATTTTGACACAATTATTGCTGAAATATATCTATTAATAATCAGAGCTTTCTCAAATCTTCCTAAGCCATTCCCAATACTGGTACATTCCCCCCTCTGTCTAGTAACTTCCCGACAGGCTTACTGGCTTTGATTTCAGGTCCTAAGCTAGTCTTAGCAACTTAGTGAGACACTGATTAAAATTTAATTAACATTTTAAAATCTTTTCCCAATACTAGTACAGAGTTTACATTCAAAATCAAATTGCTACCCTTTTACATCCAAAATCAAATTACTACTCTTTTAACTCAATTACTTCATTAGATATAACGTATATATACGTGTGTGTGTGTGTGTGTGTGTGTGTGTGTGTGTAACCCTATAAGTTCTGGCCAATTTTAAATATTCTACTAATTAAAACTGTAAGCCTCTCAGCAAGGTAGTATTTCTTTAGCAGACTCAGGACTTAAAAAAAGACTTAGTTTCTCCCAGCTCCGTATAACTGATCCCCAACACATGATCACCCTGAGCCCTCTCTGCCATCTCTACATCATCTGTCCACTGTTACTGGCACAGATGAAGTAAAACAATGCTTTCTATTGTGCTAATCTTCTCAAAACCTTACCACTTCAAGTCCCACTTTCAAAGGACAGCCACAAACTGGCCTCACCTACTTCCCACTATTTGCAACCACTAGTTTTCACCTAGAGTTTTGAGTGAGGAACTGGCACAATGATATCTGTGGTTAGAAGTTAAACTGCTCTTTAAGCAAACATGACATAAAGGGGGAACAGAGGCAGTATTAAAGTTTAGATAACTGTGGGAAACTATCCTAATTCTAAAACACATTGGTTAAAAGATTTGTGAACTTCTTGCTTGCTGAGGCAGAAGACTGCCTGCCTTTCCTGAAGCGACTGAAGACAGTGACCTTGATGCATCTCTGCTATCTAAGCCATTTCATTCTGTTCTGTAATTGTTTCCACTTGTTTTGCTAAAGGACCAGAGGCTGCCCCAAGGTTAAAGCTAAAGATGGTGGCACTCTCCAGTGCCCTTGCAAAACTGCCTGACAAAAACCCACCTTCTAAAATGTTCTAACATAATGCCCAACTTCCATAGCTAGAGACAAAGAAGAACATGATGACTTGATCATAACCTTGTAAACATGAAATAAAAGGAAGAGCTGAGTTTCATTTGAGAAGTTGGCTTTCTTGCCTTCTCCCCTCTTACCTCTTGGAGACCAGGAATTAAGTCTCAAGAGCATGTTTTTTTATCATGTCATCCTGTGCCCTGCTGGGACAGAGCTTGGAAAGTGGTACCCCATGAAAGGAGGAATGTACCAGAGGATTCAGCATTGTGAGCCACTTGCTCAGAGAGAGAGAAACTGATTGGCTCCTGTTCTAATAAGGAACAGTGTGGCACCTGCTTGGGATAGTCTCCAATGAGTAGAACATTCAGAGAGAGGTTGTCTATCATGGGTAATAGTCTGGACAGGGAGCAGCAAGTTTTTATTAAAACATTACGACAGCTCTTGAGGGCAGCTCAGTGTTGTATAAAAGAGGGACAACTTCTTCAGCTCAGACAGTAATCTAACACTGCCCATTGTTCTCAGATAGAGGAATATTAGCATTAGTAATTGTGGGAGCAGGTTAGAATAACTTTTAAATGCCACCATTAGCAAGAGGAAAAGATACCCTTATTCTCCCTAATAACTTGGGGGCTGGTCAGAGCTGCCACATACCCTCTCCATACTCCATCTCAGGGGCCTAACCTCTCTGCCCACTAGAGGGACCCTGCCTTTCCACATTCCTTCACAGGAGCCTGATCCTCAGCTTGATCTGAGGGAGATTTGCCGCCGCCTCCTCCTCCTCCTCCTCCTCCATCCTGTGTGTCCACAGAGGAAAAGTTCCCCTTGCCATCTCTACCAGCTTTTTCCTCTGCCCTCTTCTCTCTATGGAGACTTCTGAAAGATCAGAGTTATAGCAGCTGCCTGCTGAAGGGAGACTGCTATCACTAGGGAAGTGCAAGCATTCCTGTTATTAGGGTTCAGGGACAGCAGCCTATGATGAATCATTGCCCTTTGCTATCTTTAAAGAGTTAAAGCAGACCAGGCGTGGTGGCGCACACTTGTAATCCCCGCCTTTGGGAGGCTGAGACAGGAGGATCGCACAGGTTCGAAGCCAGCCTCAGCTACTTAGTGAGGCTCTCAGCTACTTAGTGAGACCCTGTTTTCAAATAAAATATAAAATAGGTCTGGGAGTATAGCCCAGAGGTAGAAAGCCTCTGGGTTCCACCCCCAGTACCACCAAAAAAAAAAAAAAAAAGAAGAAGAAAAAAAGAAAAGAAAAAGAATTAAAGCAAAGCATCACACACACAAAAAAAGGTTTATCATCCAGCTACAAACCATTACCTTTTAACTGAAAAGCCCTTGCCAATTCCTTGCTCACCCCCTGAGGAGATAGAAAGGAAATAGGCAGATAGGGAAAAGGCCTCAGTAGAAAAAAGCTGAGTTTCCTGAGTTTCCTGAGGGGCGACGAATATCTGAAATTCCAAAGGCTCAGAGATAAGAAGGACCAGAGCTTCACAAAGCCATCTGTTTACTTATCAACAAACCCAGGAGCCATCACCAGAGCTCAAGTCTGACACTCCTGAAAGGAGATTCTTCAAGTACCTGCAAATACCTATGCAAATACTGAGAGCTGCTTCCCAGAATTCTCAAAGTCACCCTAACCAAAAGAGGACTCGCAAATGGTCGGGCAATGGCCCTAGGTGATCAGCGGATGGGGCTTTTCCCTCTTGGGACCCCCTCCCCTTTGGGGGAGCTGTTCTCTCTCTCGCAGGTCGTGTTAGCCCTGAGAGAAGGCAGAGTGTAACTGAAGGCACGTGGCTCAGGATACTCTTGGGTAGTGACCTGAAGGCCTCTGCTGGACATCAAGGCTAACAAGGGCCCCTAGGGGTGACCTGTACCTCTTTTCTGGCAGATCGCGTGGACTCTGGGAGAAAGTAATTTGCAACTGACGGCACTTGGCTCGGGCGACACTCAGGTAGTGACCTAAAGGCAACTACTAGACATCAGAGCCCCGACATCCCAAGTGGTGTTCTGCCTCTTTTCCTATTCCCTTCTGGCAGATCGCGTGGACTCTGGAAGAAGGCCACCTGCAATTGAAGGCATTAGGCTTGGGCTACTCTCAAGTAATGTCCTGAAGGCAGTGGCTGGACACCAGAGCCCCAACAGCCCCTTTGGGGTGTTCAGCCACCTTTCCCCATTCCCTGCTGCTTCCAATAAACCTTTTACTCCCCTTCCTGAGGTCTGCGGGTGTCATTCTTCGCTCACCGTAGACAAGAACCCTGTACAGAGATGCTGAGTTTCTTCTCAAGAAACTCCATTTCATCTATGATGAAACTCCAGGTTTCTTTTCAGGAAACCCCCGTTTCATCTGGGGGGGCTCAGAAGAAACCCCCGTTTCACCCACAATCAATATGTATGGTTATAGAATACAATGAGGAATGCATGTCTCTGGCTTAAAAATATTTTAAATCATATTATCCCCATTGGGTACATAGTAAATAAGTAAAAGGCAAACAACTTAAAAAAAAAACACTAGTGGTTTTTATTACTTGGCTTGGTCCTAATGTAAATTTTTTTAAAAAGCTTTTTTTTTCTTTCTTTCTTTTTTTTTTTTTTTTTTTTTTTGGTGGTACTGGGGATGGAACCCAGAGGCTTTCTACCTCCGGGTTATACTCCCAAACCTATTTTATACTTTACTTGGAACAGGGTCTCACTAAGTTGCTGAGAGCCTCACTAAGTAACTGAGGCTGGCTTCAAACCTGTGAGATCCTCCTGTCTCAGCCTCCCAAGCGTGGGGATTACAGGCATGTGCCACCATGCCAGACCTAAAAAAGCTTATTCTATAAATAAAAAAAAATGATCAGATATCTAAGTATTTGAGTTTTTGCCCCTAAAAAATAAAATTTGATGATGTTTGATGCAGAACTGCCTCATGGTAAAAAGCAGCCATCTAAACCAACTGATTCAGTGTCAGCCATAATTGGTGGAACCTGCCCCAGACACCCCTGCTCCATGTTTGTTTCCTCTATTCTATAACCTATTACTCACTACCACAAAACAAATAACTATAATAGATTGTTTTAAGATTACATTGTCATCCAGGCATGGTGGTGTACACTTGTAGTCCCAGCATTTGGGAGGCTGAGAACAGAGGATCATGGTTCGAGGACAGCCTCAGCTACTTAGTGAGGCTCTCTGCAACTTAGTGAGACTCTGTTTCAAAAGAAAAAAGAAAAAATAGGTCAGGGAGTGTAGCTCAGAGGTTGAATGCCCCTGGGTTCTATTCCCAGACTGGCAAAAAAAAAAAAAAAAAAAAGATTACATTGTCTTCTTCTATTTGATGTTTTAAAATGCAACATTTGCTGATAGTAGTGCTTGCCTGTAATTCTAGTACTTGGGAAGCTGAGACAGAAGAATCTCAGTTTTGAGGCCAGGATCAGCAACTTAATGAGGCATTCAGCAACTTAGCAAGACCCTGTTTCCAAATAAAAATAACAAAGGCTGAAGGTGTAGCTAAGGGTAGAATGCCCCTGGATTCAATCTCCAGTACAACAAAAATAAAATAAAATAAAATAAATATATATTTGATTTTAGGAGTTTTATTTGTAAAAAAAAAAAAAAAAAAACAAGCCAGGTGTGGTGGTGCACACTTGTAATCTCAGTACTTGGGAGCCAGAGACAGAACGACCACAAGTTTCTGGCCAGCCTCAGCAACTTACTGATGTCTTCTGAAACTTAGTGAGACTCTGTTTCAAAACAAAGAATTTAAAAAAAAGGGCTAGGGATATAGCTGGAGGTAAAATGCCCCTGGTTACAATGCCCAGTACTGCAAAAAATAAAACATTAAAATAATAACTTAAAATCCTAATTTTATTTGATATCTTGGTTTTCATGGATAATCTAGAATAAATAATAAAAATGGGTAAATTAGGCAAATATAAATAAACATATATATATGTGTGTATATATGTGTGTATATGTATATATATATATATATATATATATATATATATATATATATATAATCTAAATTTTTTTTCCGGGTCTGGGGATGGAATCCAGGGGTATTCGACCTCTGAGCTATACCCCTGCTCTATTTTTTATTCTTTATTTTGAGAGAGGGTCTCACTAGTTGCAGAGGGCCTCACTAAATAGCTGAGGCTGTCCACAAACTGTGATCCTCCAGTCTCAGCCTCCCGAATGCTAGGATTACAAGCATGCACCACCATGCCTGGCTAAACATCTAAATTATTTATAAGTTAAAATACTAAAAGAATGACTTTCAGGAAGATGGAGACCAAGAAAAGCAGCATTTATGAGTCCTGCTAACAATCCATCTCTATTACCACAAAATCAGTGCTTTTCATAGCCAGAAAACACTAACGGCAGAGAAATAAAAACTGTAAATACAAGGGACAGAGAAAAAGAAGACTAAAAGAACAACCAGAGACCAGAAAAGAAACCAGCCTGCATTGCGGCAGCGGACGCCGCGTTGGCACCATCTTACCTCACAGCACCAGGCTGAAAAGAGGAAAGGTAAACAAGGAGCTGAAGTGAGCAGCTGCGGATCATTCAGATGTAATTCAGCAGTTCTTTCAGCGCAAAGATCGTCTAAAGCTCCCAGTGGCCAAGCTCATCATGCCCTCCAAGTACTCAGAATGGAGCTCAAAACCAGAAAAGAAATACGCCAGCCTCATGGCCGAGGGCATGACAGCAGCGCCATATTGCCACCAGCAGTGGCAAATTCATCATGCCTGCAACATCTCCAGATCAGCATGCACACAACAACCATAAGTGAAATTGCGGCCCCTAAAGGAGAAATCCCAGCGCTGCACCCACAGGGACTTGGGCAGCTTTGATAATCTCCCTGGGTCTGAGATTTTGCAGTCCAACTCAGTGAAGGAGTAGCTGTGGCAGAGATACCACACCCTAGTCATAGCTCAACATGGGAAAATGCCCAGCCCAGCACCCCCACAGTCTTGTGGAGCCTTGATTAACTCCCTGGGTCTGAGACTTTGTGATACAGCCCAGTAAAGGCATAGTAGTGGATGAGATTACCACAAACTTGAGATCCAGAACACCATAATTGAAGTTGTGGTGACCCGGGGAAGAACCCAGATAAGGCACAAACTTCTGAAATTATGGGAAAGAGGAACAACAATGGAGCAATGAACCCCCACAACCTCACAATTTCAGAACCTGATAACACAAAAATGCAGAGATCTCCAGAAGATGAAATCAGGAATATAACTGTAGAAATAATACAGGACCTTCAAAAAGATATAGAGAGAGTCTAAAAGAAATAAAGAATGCAATCATTGAAGTAAAGGCATCAATTCAAACTATAAAAAATTGATTAGACCACATGGAGAATAGAATCTTGCTCCTAAAGATGATCACTCCAAAAACAAATGCATAATTTATAACTTAAAAAAAATCCGACAGCAGGAATTTGACATTGAAGAAATATGGTCCCATTTTAAGAAAGCTAACCTAAGAATGATTGGAATAGAGGAGGGAAAAGAAGGTGAAACCAAATGGATCAATAATCTCTTCAAGGAAGTAATAGCAGAAAATTTCCAAACACAGAGCAAGAGGTCGATATATAGGTCCAGGAAACTTATAGAACTCCCTTTAGACAGGATCAGAGAAGAGGTTCCCCACACCACATAATTGTCAAAATGACCAATGTAGAAGCCAAGCAGAGAATCTTAAAGGCAACAACAACAAAAAAGGCCAAGTGACATTCAGAGGCAAACCAATTAGAATCACTCCAGACTTCCCAAACCAAGTCATGAAAGCCAAGAGGGGATTGGAGTAACATATTCCAAACTCTGAAAGAAAACAACTTCCAGCCAAAAATTTCCTACCAAGAAAAACTATCTATCAAATTATATGGGGAAATAAGAAGCTTCCTTGACAAACAGAAACTAAAGGAATTTATGTCTTCAAATCCTGCACTAAAGAAAATACTCAAAGAGATTAACTACAAAGAAGAAATAGGTAATACATGCCAGAACCAGAGAAACAAGATTTTCCATCTAGCTGACAACTAAGCAAAGAAGAACAAACAGTATTTCAAACCAAAATAAAATCTTAGCATGTTAGGAATTAAGAATTATCACTCAATAATCACAATGAATGTAAATGGCCTCAAGTCCCAATAAAAAGACAAAAAGTGGCAAAATAGATTAAACAAACAGAACCCATCTATCTGCTGCTTGCAAGAAACATACTTTACAAGTAAAGACAGTAACAAACTCAAGGTAAAGGGCTAGAGCAAGGTAATTCATGCTAATGGAACTCAAAGGCAAGCAGGAGTAACAACTATGATATCAGAAAAGTTAGACTTCAAACCCAAACTTATTAGAAGAGAAAAAGAAGGTCATATTTTACTGGTAAAAGGAATAATCCAGCAAGAAGAAATAACAGTAATCAACATCTATGCCCCCCAAATAGGTGCAGCTACTTTCATAAAACAAACTTTCTGTGACATTAAGTCACACATAAATCCCAATATGATAATACTGGGAGACTTCAACAAACCCCTCACAATATTAGACCAATCTTCTAGACAAAAGGTCGGTAAAGATACCTCAGAACTAAAGAACACCATTAATCAAATGTACCTGTTGGACACATATAGAATAGTTCGCCCAACTACAGTGGAGTTTACATTTTTCTCAGCTGCCCATGGAACCTTCTCCAAAATAGATCACATCCTGGGCCACAAAGTGAGTACTAGAAAATTTTAAAAAGTCACATACTTCCCTGTGTCATTTCAGAACACAATGAAATGAAACTAGAAATCAACTATAAGAAGACCCAGAGAAACAAAAACATGTGGAGACTAAACACCACACTTCTGAAGGAATCTACAGATTCAATGTAATGACTATTAAACTACCAAGCTCATTCCTCACAGACATAGAAATATAAATCCTTAAATTTATTTGGAACAACAAAAAGCCCAGAATAGCCAAAGCAATTTTCAGCAACAAAAACCATGCAGGAGGAATCACAATACCTGACTTTAAACTATACTACAAAGATATTGTAAAAAATAAGTAGCATGGGCTGGGCATGGTGGTACACGCTTGTAATCTCTGTGCTTGGGAGGTAGAGACAGGAGGATCAGGCAGGTTCCAAGCCAGCTGCGCTGGCTTAAGAGATCCTGTTTCCAAAGAAAAAAGTATTAAGAAAAAATAGGTCAGGACTCTGGGCCCCGGGTGGAGCATGCTGGACCCCCAGAGAAACCGGGGCCCAGGTCACAAGGCCCTGGGCCCCGGGTGGGGGTCAGGTGGGGCACGCCGGACTCCGGAAGAGCCGGGGCCCAGGTTGCAGGACTCTGGGCCCAGGGTGGAATTGTGCGGGGCACACTGAACCCCCGGAGAAACCAGGGCCCGGGTCACAAAGGCCCTGGGCCCCAGGTGGGGGTCAGGCGGGGCATGCCGGACCCCCTGAGAAACCAGGGCCCGGGTCGCAGGACCCTGGACCGCGGGTGGGGTCACGCGAGGCACACTGGACCCCCGGAAGAACCAGGGCCGAGGCCGCAGGATCCTGGGTCCTGGGCAGGGGTCGCGCGGGGCAGGCAGGACCCCAGGAAGAACCAGGGCCCGGGCTGCAGTGCTACTGAGTGCCTGATCCCACAACCTCCTCAAACCACACATACTGTCTTCTCTTATTTAAAAAAAAAAAAAGGAAAAGAAAAAGAAAAAAGAAAAGAAAAATAGTGGAGAGGGGTCAAGAAGGCCACGGAGGATGCCAGGATACTGGAGATGCAGACAAAACTTATCCAAATGAACTGGAACTTATGGAAAAATTCCCCGCGAAGGAAGACTGCTTATTCTCTACATTCTTAAGAACCCTGGACATCACCTGTAAGGAGAGAGTTTAGCGGAGACCAGGTGGAAGGCAGTGTTGGAAGCTGTCTCCTCGATGGTGGTGGAGACTTGTATTCAGGAGAGGCAGAAATCTGATCCTACCAACCTTATTTTTTTAAGAAATTACACCAAATGTCGAATGCTACTGTCGCACATGCTTAGGACAACATTCAGAGTGGAAAAAGAGCTTGGGAAAGATTTGAAATGATGGAGGCAATGGCAATGGCAGTGGCTAGTACTCAGGGGAGGCAGAGATCTGATGCATTACACCTGGAACTTTTGAAGTAATAACCCCAGAGGGAGAATGCTACCACCACACACCCTCGGGAATGTGGGACAACCTGCTGGACGAAGAGGGTGCTTGGATTGGAGCCTGCCAAGGGGTGAGGCTGGCGACAAGGACAGCAAATCTGGGATTGGAGTCTGCCGTGAGGCAAGGCCGGTGCTGGGGCCTCCGAGGCCGGGATCAGAGACTGCCAAGGGGTAGGCTGGTGCCAGAGCCAGCGGCCAGCATCGGAGCTTGCCTTGAGGCAAGGCTGCTACTGAGGCCTCCGAGGCCAGATCGAAGCCTGCCAAGGGGTTAGGCTGGTGCTGGGGCCAGTGAGGCCGGGTTCAGAGCCTGCCGAGGGTTTAGGCTGGTGCCGGGGCCAGCAGCTGGCATCAGAGCCTGCTGTGAGGCAAGGCTGCTAGAGAGGCCTCCGAGGCCAGGATCGGAACCTGCCGAGGGGTTAGGCCAGTACTGGAGCCAGTGAGGCCGGGATCAGCGCCTGCTATGAGGCAAGGCTGGTGCTGGGGCCTCCGAGGCTGGGACTGGAGCCTGCCGAGGGGTTAGGCCAGTGCCGGGGCCAGCAGCCGTCATCAGAGCCTGCCTTGAGGCAAGGCCACTACTGAGGCTTCCGAGGCCGGGATCAGAGCCTGCTGAGGGGTTAGGCCGGTGCCAGGGCCAGCGAGTCTGGGAGCAAAGCCTGCCGTGAGGCAAGGCTGGTTCTGGGGCCTCTGAGGCCTGGATCGGAGCCTGCTAAGGGGTAACGCTAGTGCTGGGGCCAGTGAGGCTGGGAATAGAGCCTGCCCTGAGGCACAGCTGCTACTAAGGCCTCCGAAGCTGGGATCAGAGCCTGCCGTGAGGCAAGGCTGGTGCTGGGGCCTCCGATGCCGAGATCGGAGCCTGCGGAGGGGTAGGCCGGTGCCAGGGCCAGCGGCCGGCATTGGAGCCTGCCTTGAGGCAAGGCCACTACTGAGGCCTCCGAGGCCAGGATTAGAGCCTTCTGAGGGGTTAAACTGGTGCTGGGGCCAGCGAGTCTGGGAGTGAAGCCTGCCATGAGGCAAGGCCGGTGCTGGGGCCTCTGAGGCCTGTATTGGAGCCTGCTAAGGGGTAAAGCAAGTGCTGGGGCCAGTGAGGCCGGGATCAGAGCCTGTCGTGAGGCACAGCCACTACTAAGGCCTCTGAGGCCGGGATCAGAGCCTGCCATGAGGCAAGGCTGGTTCTGGGGCCTTCGAGGCCGGGATTGGAGCCTGCCAAAGGGGTAGGCTAGTGCTGGGGTCAGCAAGGTCGGGATTGGAGCCTGCCGTGAGGCAAGGCCGGTGCTGGGGCCTCCGAGGCCGAGATTGGAGCCTACGGAGGGGTAGGCAGGTGCCGGGGCCAGCGGCCAGCATTGGAGCCTGCCTTGAGGCAAGGCCGCTACTGAGGCTTCTGAGGCTGGGATCAGAGCCTTTCGAGGGGTTAAACCGGTGCCTGGGCCAGCAAGTCTGAGTGGAGCCCGCCGTGAGGCAAGGCCGGTGGCTGGTTCCTCCGAGGCCTGGATTAGAGCCTGCTGAAGGGTAAGGCTGGTAACGGGGCCAGTGAGGCCAGAATCGGAGCCTGCCATGAGGCATGGCCGCTACTAAGGCCTCTGAGGCTGAGATCGGAGCCTGTCATGAGGCAAGGCCAGTGCTGGGGCCTTCGAGGCCAGGATTGGAGCCTCCCGAATGGGTAGGCCAGTGCCGGGGTCAGCAAGGTCGGGATTGGAGCCTGCCCTGAGGCAAGGCTGGTGCTGGGGCCTCTGAGGCTGGGATCGGAGCCTGCAGAGGGGTAAGCTGGTACTTGGGCCAGCGGCCGGCATTGGAGCCTGCCTTGAGGCAAGGTCACTACTGAGGCCTCTGAGGCCTGCATTGGAGCCTTCCGAGTGGTTAGGCCAGTGCTGGGGCCAGTGAGTCCGGGAGTGGAGCCTGATGTGAGGCAAGGCCAGTGCTGGGGCCTCCGATGCCAGGATTCGAGCCTGCTAATGGGTAAGGCTGGTGCTGGGGCCAGTGAGGCCGGGATTGGAGCCTGCCATGAGGCAAGGCCGCTACTGAGGCCTCCAAGGCTGAGATTGGAGCCTGGAGAGGGGTTAGGTTGGTGCCGGGGCCAGTGAGGCCAGGATTGGAGCCTGCCGTGAGGCAAGGCCAGTGCTGGGGCCTCTGAGGCCAGGATAGGAGACTGTCGAGGGGTTAGGCCAGTGCCAGGGTCAGCAAGGCTGGGACGGAGCCTGCCTTGAGGCAAGGCCAGTTCTGGGACCTCCGAGGCCAGGATCGGAGCCACCAAAGGGGTTAGGCCAGTGCTGGGGCCAGCGAGGTCAGAATCGGGGCCTCCCATGAGGCAAGGCCTCTGCCTGAGCCAGTGAGGTCTGGATCAGTCCACCGGGTAGCCAGGCCACTACTGGGGCCGTCAAGAGTGGGATTGATACCTGCAATGCAGCATGCACAGGGAATTATCGCAGAAAATAAAAACCAGATGCTTCTCCTAATAAGCAATAATTAGGAGGAAAGGGGTAACAGGAAGAGGTTGAGTTATAGAAAGGACCCTATAGCGAAGCAATTAAGGTGACCAATCAGAGGGTATGGGATAGGGGAGGATGGAACCTCTTTAAAACTCAGGAGGTACGTAAACAAATGTATCAAAGTTAATCACCAAACAAGAATGGGATCGAGGGAGGGGGAGGGAACGGGATGGGGAGTGGAAGATGGCTAATTGGATGATGTGTGCTTGTATATCCTCTCATGTCTTGTATTCCAATGTGATGTATGAGTACAATGCACCAATAAAAATAAATTTAAAAAAATAGGTCTGGGAGTGTATCCCAGAAGTAGAAGGGTTTCCAGGAACCCCAGTACCACCAAAAACAAAACAAAACAAAACAAACAAACAAACCCAGCGTGGTACTGGCACAAAAACAGATACATAGACCAATGCACCAGAATAGAAGACCCAGAAACAAGTCCACACACTTTCAGCCAAAATCATACACTGGACAAAAGATAGCCTCTTCAACAAATGGTATTGGCAAAACTGGTTAACTATATGCAGAAAATTGGAAATTAATCCCACCTTCCCACCCTGCACAAGAGTCAATTCAAGATGGATTTAAGACCTGGTAATTAGGCCAGAGACCTTGAGGCTCCTTGAAAAGGACACAGGTCCAACACTGCAACACATAGGCACAGATAAACACTTTCTCAACAAGACCCCAAATGCACAACAAACTAAAAGGCGTATTAAAAGGGACTACATGAAACTAAAGAGCTTCTGTTCAGCAAAGGAAACTGTCAGGATTCTCAACCAAGAGCCAACAGAATGGGAAAAGATTTTTTTCCACCTATGCCTCAGATAGAGGACTAATATCTAGAATATATAAACAGCTTAAGAAACTCAACATACATGCACATATATGCCTATAAAGCACATTTGTTTTACTTGATTTTACATCTCCTGTATGTATGTATGTATGTATACGTATACGTATACGTATACATACATACATACATACACACACACACACACACACACACACACACACACACACACATATATAGCAGCTCTGGGGATGAAATCCAGAGGCATTTGTCCTCTGAGCTATACTCCCTGCCCTATTTTTTAGTCTTTGTTTTTTGAAACAAGGTTTCACTAAGTTGCGGAGGGCCTCACTAAGTAGCTGAGGCTGTGATCCTTCGGTCTCAGCATCCAAAATGCTGGGATTACAAGCGTGTGCCACCATACCCGGCTTGTATATTCATTTTTAATTTACGTTGACTCTGTTTCTACATTTGTTTTGCCATTTCTTGGAGTGAGGATTCCAAGTGGAGGCTTTCTTGAGCCTTGAAGCATAGCTGGAATGCAATATCAGGTTCAAGAATTTACTGGAGACTTCCGGGAAGATGGTGACCGAGAAAAGCGGGGCTTAAGAGTCCCGCTAACAACCAATCTCCATTACCACAAAAAGAGCGCCTTTCATAGCCAGAAAACACCATCACCAGAAAAACAAAAAAACCACCAGGCTCCAGAGAGAAAGCAGACTGAGAACAGAGCTCAGGGCCACAGAGGAGACACACGCCCCCGAGGACGCGGCAGCAGCGCCATACTGCCGGCGGCAGCAGCGAACTCAGCGGACGGCTACAGCAAGCTGAGGTGAGCCGATGCGGAACAGCCAGGCGGGATCTTTCGGCGCAGACAGCATTTAAAGCTCCCAGTGGCTGAGCTCAGCACACGCTGCAGGGATTCAGAGTGGAAATCAAAACCAGAGAAGAAAAAATACGCCAGCCTCATGGCCGAGGGCGTGGCAGAGGCGCCATATTGCCACCGGCGGCGGCAGCAGCAGTGAATTCACCGAGTCCAGTACAGCTACATCTACGTACTCAAGAATAGTGAGTCAAATTGTGGGCCACAGAGGAGAAATCCCAGTATTGTGCCTCCTGGGACTTGACCCAGTGAGGGAGTGGTGGTGGCAGAGATATCACACCATAGGAGAGCGTGCAACCTGGCACCCCCCATAGTTTAAAGCAGCCTCTATCGACTCCCTGGGTCGGAGACTCTGTGATACAACCCAGTAAAGGAGTAGTAGGGTCTGAGATAATACAGACTCGAGATCCAGAGCACCTTAAGTGAAGCCATAGTGACCCAAGGGAAGAACCCAGAGAAGGCACAAACCTCCGAAATCATGGGAAAGAGGAATAACACTGAAGTAATGAATGTGCACAACCCCACAACATCAGAACCTGATAAAACAGAAAATCAGAGATTTCTAGAAGATCAAATCAGGAAAATAACTGTAGAAATAATAGAGGTGCTTCGAAAAGAACTCAGAGAGAGCCAAAAAGAGATAAAGGATGCAATTAATGAAGTAAAGGCCTCAATTCAAAGCACAAACAACCGATTAGACCACATGGAGAACAGAATCTCTCTCTTAGAAGATGAGCAATCCAAAAATGAATGCATAGTTTCTAATCTAGAAAAAGATATCCAACAGCAGGAATCTGACATTGAAGAAATATGGGCCCATCTTAAGAGAGCTAACCTAAGAATAATTGGAATAGAGGAGGGAAAAGAAAGTGATACCAAAGGATCAACAATCTCTTCAAGGAAGTAATAGCAGAAAATTTTCCAAATATAGAGCAAGAGGTTGATACACAGATCCAGGAAACTTATAGAACTCCCTTTAGACAGGATCCGAGAAGAGGATCCCCACGCCATATAATTGTCAAAATGACCAATGTGGAAGCCAAGCAGAGAATCTTAAAGGCAACAAAAACAAAGGGCCAAGTGACATTCAGAGGCAAACCAATTAGAATCACTCCAGACTTCCCAAACCAAGTCATGAGAGCCAGAAGGGCTTGGAGTAACATATTCCAAACTCTGAAAGAAAACAACTTCCAGCCAAAAATTTCCTATCCAGCAAAACTTTCTGTCAAATTAGATGGAGAAATAAGAAGCTTCCATGACAAACAGAAACTGAAGGAATTTATGTCTTCAAAACCAGCGCTAGAGAAAATACTCAAAGAGATTAACTACAAAGAAGAAATAGGTAACACTCACCAGAACCAGAGAAACAAGAGTTTCCATCCAACAGACAACTAAGATTGGTTATCTGTGGAGATTCATTATTTATGTTAGTCTTTTACCTATCTCTAAATTGTATTGTTTGCCTTTATTGTTGTTAATTTTTAGGATTTCTAGTTGGAATATTAATATACCTTCAGATATAGCATTTGGAAATATTTTATCCAATTCTATTAACTGTTAACTCTGTTTACATTGTCTTTGGATATACAATATATTTTTTTTATTTTTTAGGGAGTTTGTATATTCTTCTGTTGCCTGTGCCATTGAAATCATATCCAAGAAATCACTGCCAATTTCAATGTTGTGAGGTTTTATGACCCAGATTTTCTCCTAAAAGTTTATAGTCTTAAGATTTATATTTAGGTCTTTTATCTAGTTTGAGTTAATACTTGTATGTGGGATTAGGTAAGGGTCCAATTTTATTCTTTTCCATGTAATTATTATTTTTCAACAATATTTAGTTAAAAGATTAGTATTTCCTCCACCAAATGTTCGTGGAAACCTTGTCAAAAATAACTTGACAATATAGGGAAATAGTTAGCTCTAGGCTTGTATTTAACTCCAATGGTCTATATATCTGCCTTTAGAACAGTACTACACTGTTTCAATTATTGTAGCTTTATATGGTTTGAAATCAGAAAATATACATCTTCTAGCTTTGTTTTTGCTTTGAGATTGTTTTGGGTATCTAGAGTCCATATTCCATATCAGGATAGATTTTTTTCTGAAAAATAAATATATGATAGTTTCACCTAAAAAAAAGAAAAAAATATTCTCTGGTAAGAAAGAAAGCAAAAAGAAATATTGAAATGTTATCTTTAAGTCATCAAAAGCTTGGTATCAGACAAATGAAACTGTTATGTGAGATTATCATTTTTAATTTTGGATAAATTGCTATAATACTAGATGTCAACCACTAAGCCAAGCATGGGAGGGAGGGATGGGGAGAGAATGGGGTGGGGATCGGGTGGGGGCTGACTGGGCAATGTGTGCATGTATGTCTACAAAAGTTTGTATCCCACTATGATGTATGAATACAGTGCACCAATAAAAAAAAAATAAAAAATAAAAAAAGAATTTACTGGAAACCAGCAACAGAGAAGCTGCTGTGCCTGCGAGTTGACTTCCTTATTCAAGCAAGTTTCTGTTTTATTTATTTATTTTTAATTGGTGCATTGTATTTATACATCATAATGGGGTAAAAACCTTGTGTAGACATAAATGCATGCATCACCCAGCCAGTCCCCACCAAGTCCCCACCCCACTCCCTTCCCATCACTCCCTCTCATGCTTGGCTTAGTGGTTGACTACAATACGAATAAGTACATCGTTTGCTTTAACAAGTTTCCTTTCCCCCCCTCCCATCCCCACTGTTAGGTAGCCTTATTTACTCCTCTATAGGATCTCCTTTTTAACCTGGAATTCCTTCTGTGACCCATTTCACATTAGCTTTAACATATTAGGGAAAGCATCCAATTTCTAACTTTTTGTGACTGACTAATCTTGCTTATCATATGTCCTCCAGTTCCATCCATTTCCCTGTAAATGCTTCAGGTGTGTGTGTGTGTGTGTGTGTGTGTGTGTGTGTGTGTGTGTGTATGGCTGAGCAAAATTCCATTGTGTACATATTACACAGTTTTGTAATCCATTTATCTGTTGATGGGCATCTTGGCTGGTTCCATAGTTTGGCTATGGTGAATTGTGCAGCTATGAACATAGATACACATGCATTAGTTTGGTGGTTTGGTTTCCTTTCTTTTGGGTAGATATCCAAAAGTGGTATTGCTGGATCAAATGGCAGCTTTGTTCCCATTCTTTTTATGATTCTCCATACTGTTTTCCAAAGTGGTTGTACTAATTTCCAATCCCACCAACAATGTTTTAGAGTTCCTACTTCTCCACATCCTCGCCAGCATTTGTTGTTGTGTTTTGAATGGTTGCCATTCTCGGTGGGGTAAGGTAAAATCTCAGGGTAGTTTTGATTTGCATGTCTTTGATTGCCAATGATGTTGAGCATTTTTTCATGCATTTATTGGCCATTTGAATTTCTTCTTTTGTGAAGTGTCTATTTAGTTCGCTTGCCCATTTTGTGATTGGGTTATTTGTTTTTTGAGTGTTGAGTTTCTTGAGTTCTCTGAATATTCTAGATATTATTCCTCTATTGGAGGCGTAGGTGGCAAAAATCTTGTCCCATTTTGTTGGCTCTCTGTCGGGGCCCACTCGGCTGGACCGAGATGTCGTCTAGGCTTGTTGCCAGCGGTGATTCAAGATGGCGCCTTGGCTTGATGCCAAGTCATAAGACTCACAAGATTGATGTCTCCTTGAGCATGCGCAGTGTGTCATATTACGTGCCTGAAGGATGATGAGTGACGCAGTACCTCATGCTACCACCAGCCTGCCTATGAGAGGGTTAGAAATGTGCATGCCCAGGGAGGGGTTATGATGCTGATATATATTTGCTTGCTGTACGCATTGAAGGATGATTAGAGATTGAGGAAGCACCATTAAAGAAGAAGTATCATCAGCAGACTTGGCATTTGTGTCTTCTTTCCTGGGGCTCTGCAGGTCGGAGCCTTAGGGACGGCACAGCTCTCGATTGAGGTTCTTCACAGTTTTCTTTGCTGAACAAAAGCTCTTCAGTTTCATGCAATTAATTGACCTTTTAGTTAATTGTGCCTTTAGGGTCTTGTTGAGAAAGTTTTTATCTGTGCCTATGTGTTGCAGTGTTAGACCTATGCCCTCCTCAAGGATCCTCAAGGTCTCTGGCCTAATTTCCAAGTCTTAAATCCATCTTGTATTGACTCTTGGGGTGAGAAGGTGGGATTAATTTCCAATTTTCTGCATATGGTTAAACAGTTTTGCCAACACCATTTGTTGAACTGACTATCTTTTTTCCAGTGTATGTTTTTGGCCCCTTTGTCAAAAACCAATTGGCTGGGGATTTGAGGAAATTTATATTCAATGTGATTTTTTTTCACCAACAGAACTGTGCAACTTAATTAACCATTCAAGTACAGTAGCATCTGGTAAGATTGGGACAGAATTGGGATTGCAAAGTGAACAGATATTCAGCATCTAACAGTTTGAAAGAAGCCACTACATACTCTTCACAAACATATTTTCACAGAGCCAATAAAAGTACTAGCCATTAACCCAGCACACCAAGTGCACTGAAGTAGAAAAGATGCAACAATAAAAATAGCTACATTAAAAAGACCAACACTTTAGAAAAAGATTAAAACACTTTTGAGTTTCTCCCCTTTAGCCCCTAAAACAACATCTTACAGTCTGGTTCTACCTATACAGTCCTACATCAGCTTCTAGAGTATTTGTCAGGAAGAAAAAAATAAAATGACACTGGCCAGTACAGTCTTTGGAAATTTAGGAAGGGGAGGGGGAGAAAGCCAGTTCTCAGAACAAATTAGTCAGCTTCAGTCTCATCAGCTCTTTGGATTCTTTGATCTTTCACACTTCTTCAACGTGCTTATCCTTCTCTCGCAAGCGCTCCAGTTTGGCAGCCATTTGTGCCTCTCGGTTCTCCTTGTTAGCTTCCATTTTGTGGGTCAATTTCTCTTCCGCCATTTTACTGAAGTTGTTGTTCTCTTCTATTGCTTTCTGAAGCACTTCTTCCTCATGTTCTCGTATCTCAGCAAGCTGCTTCAAGACCTCAGCTTCATGAGACTTCTGTCTTTCTTCTGCAGCTTCTAATTTCTTCTGAATTTCCTCCAGAGAAAGATCCTTCTTCTTCAGAGGGGAAAGGGGGAAATCTGGGACAGATTCTTTTGACCGAGGGCTGAGAATGAGCTCAAATGCCTGTCCTGAGGCACGCTTCTCCAGCTCTTTCACCTGAATATCAGAAGCAGCCATGGTGAGTAGAAGACAAGAGACTGGCAGTGTATTCTGCACAATCCACTGGCAAGGAAATCTCTCCTTAGTAATTAAAAAAAAAAAAAAAATCCTACATCCCCTGTACATTTTTAAACGATGACTCTTGCAGATCCCAAGCTAGTGCCGAAAAATTACAACCATGGGTCCCCAACAGCTAGAATTTAATCTGCAACAGCAAAAACCCCGAACCTAGGCAGAGCTTTAGACACAACACTGGCCCATCAGCCCGAGATGAGCAGTGGCCCTAGCCAGGGCCAGCAGGACGGACAGGATTCACCCCAGCCAATCAGAGCACTCCCTGAATGGGGGGGGGGGGCTTGGCCCGCCCCCTTTCCTCCCCACGCCTTTTCGAATCTCCAAAAACTCTCAACATGGCTGAGCCGGTGGGCGTGGGAAGGGCAGGGCAGGGCAGGGAGGGGCTAACGGTCCCATCCGGGTAACCCCACCCCTCCGGGCTCCCTCTGCATGGATGCCCCCCCCAAGCGCCTGCCAAAAACACCTTGAGGCCATTGCCACCCTAACTGCAGCCGGGCGGGTGGGGCAGGAGAAAAAGGCCACCATGCAGCCCAAGTAGGTCGGCCACCTCCTCTGGCTGCCCGCATCCCCCACTGGCTGCCCCAGTCCACTCGGCTCCACAGGCACTGCCCCTTGGACACCAGCAAGGGCGCGGTGGGGAGGGCCGGCCACCCCAGCCTGGCTCTCCAGCTCCCCCCGCTGCCGTTAGACAATAGGGACCCCCGAACACTGAGCTGCAAGGCCTGCCACCCTGGCGGCCCACCAGGCCCATGCCCTCTATTGTCTCCTCGAGGCCCCAGGGCCAACACCGCAGCTCGCCCAGGTGGTTGCGTCCCTCACACTTCAATGTGATTATTGAGAGATTATTTTTAATTCCTAACATGTTAAGAATTTATTTTGGTTTGAAATACTATTTGTTCTTCTGTGCTTAGTTGTCTACTGGATGGAAAATCTTGTTTCTCTGATTCTGGCGTGTACTACTAATTTCTTCTTTGCAGTTAATCTCTTTGAGTATTTTCTCTAGCGCTGGTTTTGAAGACATAAATTCCTTCAGCTTCTGTTTGTCATGGAAGCTTTTTATTTCCACATCTAATTTGAAAGATAGTTTTTCTTGGTAGGAAATTTTTGGCTTTCCGGAAGTTGTTTTCTTTCAGAGTTTGGAATATGTTACTTTCAGGCCTTTCTGGCTCTCATGACTTGGTTTGGGAAGTCTGGAGTGATTCTAATTGGTTTGCCCCTAAATGTCACTTGATCTTTTGTTTTTATTTCTTTTAAAATTCTTTCCTTGGGCCGAGCATGGGGGCGCACGCTTGTAATCCCCATGCTTGGGAGGCTGAGACAGGAGAATCACACGGGTTCGAAGCCAGCCTCAGCTACTTAGTGAGGCTTTCAGCAACTTAGTGAGACCCTGTTTCCAAATAAAATATAAAAAAGGTCTGGGAGTATAGCCCAGAGGTAGAAAGCCTCTGGGTTCCACCCCCAGTACCACCAAAAAAAAAAAAAAAAAAAAAAAAAAAAAAAAAAATCTCTCCTTGGTTTCTACATTGGTCATTTTGACTATTATGTGGCATGGGGAACCTTTTCTCTGATCCTGTCTAAAGGGAGTTCTAAAAGTTTCCTGGACCTGTGTATCAACTTCTTGCTCTATGTTTGGACATTTTTCTGCTGTTACTTTCAAGAGACTATTGATCCCTCTGGTTTCACCTTCTTTTTTCTTCTCTATGCCAATTATTCTTAGGTTAGCTTTCTTAAGATGGACCCATATTTTTTCAATGTCTAATTCCTGTTGTTGAATAATTTTTTCTAAGCTATAAACTATGCATTCAAGCCTGGCATGGTGGCACACACTTGTTATCCCCGGGTTCAGGAGGCTGAGACAGTAGGATCGCACAGGTTCAAAATCAGCATTAGCTACTTAGTGAGGCTCTCAGCAACTTAGTGAGATTGTGTTTCCAAGTAAAATATAAAATAGGTCTGGGAGTATAGCCAGAGATAGAAAGCCCCTAGGTTCCACCCTCAGTACCACCAAAATAAATAAATAAATAAAATAAACTATGCGTTTGTTTTTGGAGTGATCATCTTCTAGGAGGGAGATTCTATTCTCCATGTGGTCTAATCAATTATTTATGGTTTGAGTTGATGCCTTTACTTCAATGATTGCATCCTTTATTTCTTTCAGACTCTCTCTAAATTCTTTTCTAAAATTCTGTGTTATTTCTACAGTTACATTCCTGATTTGATCTTCTGGAGGTCTCTGCATTTCTGTGTTATCAGGTTTGGTTATTGTGGGTTTGTGAGAGCTCATTGCTCTGTTGTAGTTCCTTCTTCCCATAATTTCAGATGTTTGTACCTGTTGCTTTTGGTGGATTTCTCTCAGTCTTTTTGTGTCAGCAGGTATATTCAAGGGCAAGTTGTACTGTATTCAACACTGAAGGTTGAGTAAGGAGGGAAGTGAAGGAGATGATGGAAGAATAGGGTAAGGTCTCTGATAGGGTCGAATAGTTTGAATATATGAGTTTGGTAAGGTAGTATATAAAAGAGATTAGAGATAGTACAAATATAGTAGTATTCTTGTAACCACTGTAGAGTTTCTGGTATAGTGATATGAAGTGGATTTAATACAAGACAAGGGATCAATAAAAAGAAGAGAACAGATAGAAAGGGATAGAGAAGAGAGAGTACATATTTACAAGGGAAGAAGCTTGGGAGAGGATTTTGGAAGAGGGTTAAAAAACAATACAAAATAAAACAAAACACAGCCAAGACCTCCCCCATAAACTACCCCCAAAAGAAAAAAAAACAGGTATACCCTGTCACACACAAAAAAGAACGAAAAACTCCAAACAATCCCAATAAGTAAGTAATGCAATTCTACAAATAAATGACTACTCAGCAGACTCTCTGTGTAGATATCGAGTGCCTCCAACACCTTTCCCTCTATAAGTCTGGTTCTCTGAATCTTCTCAGTCTATGAAGATGGTTGATATCAATGGGGCTGGATTTAATATTGAGTATAGGGCACCCTCCACGCTTTCCACTGATTTAGAGTCTAGGTGTCTCCCTGCCTCTGTTGGTAGCATATGCCTCTGAGACTAAATGTAGGAGTCTATGTTCTCTACAGCTAGGGCTGAACTAGTCTGACTTTTCCCTGTTCACCACAATTGGGATGTCTGTGGTGTTCCGGGACATCCTACTCACTGAGTTTAGTGTAAAGCGTAAGACTCCCCCAGGCTTTCCACTGATCTGAGCCTGAGTTTGTCTGAGCTTCTGATATGATCAACAGCAGATTTCACTCCCACCTTCTCTGGGTTTTTCTCTGGTTTTTCCCATGGCTTCACATTGTGCTCTGGATCTCTGGAGGATGTGATAGTCTCAGCAGCCACCACTCCTTCCCTGGGTTCTATCCCAAAGTCTCAGACCAAGGAAGTTAGTCACAACTGCGCAAGTACCTGAGGGTGTCGGGTGAGGCATTTTCCCTTGGGAAACTGTGACTAGGGTGTGGTAATCTCTGCCACCAGTACTCCTTCACTGGGTAGATCTCAGACCCAGGGAGTTTATCAGTGCTACGTGGGTCCTTGGGGGTGCAGCACTGAGATTTTTACTTTAGGTGCCACTATTTCACTTACAATTGTGGTCAATGCTGCTGGGGCTCTCATGGGCATGGTGAACTTGAAGCCACTGCTGGCAATATGGCCTCAATGCCACACCCTCAGCCATGAGGCTGGTGGATTTCTTTTCTGGTTTTGGGCTCTGCTCTGAATCCCTGGAGAAGAGCATGGCCTGGCCACTGGGAATTCTAGCTGATCTTTCTGCTGAAAGAACTGATGAATTACAGCCAACTGGACTAGAACTGGTCACTTCAGCTCCTTATTTTCGTCCCTGGAATCTGGTTCTGTGAGGCAAGATGGTGCTGGTGAGCCGGCCGCCACTGCACACACATGGTGGGCAGGTTTATTTTCTACTCTCTGATTGTTCTTCTAGTCTTCTTTTTCTCTGTCCCTTGTATTTGTAGCTTTTATTTCTCTATTGATAGTATTTTCTGGCTTTGTAAGGCGTTATTTTTGAAGCTATGGAGATTGAGTGTCAGCAGTTTTCATAGACGCTGCTTTACTCAGTCACCATCTTCCCTATCCTCAAAATTTAAATTAAAAGTAGAAATTAAAGCAAAAAGGGACCATTATGCAGAAATGACAGAGATATAAAACACAGTACATAAGTGTAAATAGTTTTGGTAAAAAAGGACAAAAATTAAAATATTTTGGAATAAAAAGAATCTTATATGGTAAAGTAAAATTTATTCTAAAGATTGTCTCAAATAAGAAAGAAAAGACTAGGATAAAAATCAAAGCTACCTGCAAACTGGTTGAGTAAATCACAAAATGTTTGTGGAAGATAAAGCTTATAAGGACTTTTGCAAGTCTAATAAAGTTGGTTATATTTTTTAAATTATTTTAAATGTTTACAATAAGGTTAAGATTATTACCTATTTCCTACTGTCTATGTTGCCTTAGATTCTAAATTTCACTTCAAAAGCAAACTATCTGTGTAATTATGATGTTATATTTGTGTTTCCTAAATATTCTAATATTCTCCTCTTGAGGTTTTGTAAGTCCAGGACCATCATACACCTCATTAACGAACCTACTGAAATCTGTCCAATGGATTAGCCCTCAAGCATAGTTTTCTGGACTCAACTTACAAGTTTTGGGACTGAAAGAATTTCCTATTTTTTAATTCTATTCACTCTTTTTGTAGTAATCAAGAGACTCAAGGGTGTGATTCATCATCATCACAAGAAAACGAAAATATTTATAGCCTTCATAAATCTCTATCATCTCAAAACAAAAAAGGGGGAATTGTGGGAAACTATTCTAGGTCTACAAAGTATTAGTTAAAGGATTTATGAGCTTCTTGCTTACTTTGGCAAAAGACGGCCTTTCTTAGAGAAAATCAGTGACCTTGATGTATCTCTGTAATCTATGCTACTTCACTCTTCTATAACTGTTTTGGCTTGCTTTGCTGAAGGATGGAAGGCTTCCCTAAGGAGAAAGCTAAAAACAGTAATCTCTTAAGCCCAGAAATTACTGCCAGACAGGAACTTACTTTCTAAAACACTCTTAACATAAGGCCCTACTTCTATAGCTAGAGACAAAAACTGATGACCTGATCATAACCTTGTAAAAATAAAATAATAGAAAGAGCTGGATTTTGTTCTGGGAATTGGCTTTCTTACCTTCTTCCTTCTCACCTCTTGAGACCAGGAATAAAGTCTCAAGAGCATTCTTTCATCTCATCGTCCTGTACACAGCTGGTACAGAGCCTGGCAGATAACAACAGTTAATATAGTAAGTAGAAGCCAGGTGTAGGGGTACATACCTCTAATCCCAGTAATTTGGAAGTTGAGACTGGAGTAGTACAGGTTCCAGACCAGCCTTGGAAACTCTGTAAGATCCTATTTCAAACCATAAAATAAAAAGGGCTGGGGGAATAGCTCAGGGGTAGAATGCCATTGGGTTCTATCTCCATTCTAAAAAAAAAAAAAAAAAAGCAAGCAAACAAAAAACTACTAGGTAGGGCTGGAAGTGGTGTCTCAGCCTTGTAATCCCTGCGCTTGGGAGGATGAGACAGGAGGATCACACAGGTTCGAAGCCAGTCTGAGCTACTTATTAAGACTATCAGCAACTTAGTGAGACCTTGTTTCCAAATAAAGTATAAAATAGGTCTGGGAGTATAGCCCAGAGGTAGAAAAATCCGCTGGGTTCCACCCACAGTAACACACACACACACACACACACACACACACACACACACGAAAGAAACGAACAACATTGGTGAATAGTAAGATTTAACTTGTAAAAAAGAAAATATTTATTTTATTTTATATTATTTGTATTGGGAGTTGAACCCAAAGGCATTCTACCTTTAAGCTACAATACAGCCCCTTTTTAAATTTTGAAACACTGTTTTGATAGGTTGTTAGAGTCTCACTAAATTGCTGAGACTACATTTGCAAATAAGGATAGTTTTAATTCCTCTCTTCCTATTTGAATTTCTTTGATTCCCTTCTCTTGTCTTATTGCTGTGTCAAGAGTCTTAAGGACTATATTGAAAAGGAATGTGATAGTGGACATCCTCGTCTTTTTCCTGAGTTTAGAGGGAATTCTTGCAATTTTTTCCCATTCAATATGATGTTGGCTTTCATTTTATTGTATATTGTCTTAATGATGTTGAAATACATTCCTTCTATCCAGTTTTCTGCAGTGTTTTTAACATAAATGGGTGTTGGATATTGTCAAATGCTTTTTCAGCATTTATTGATATGATCATGTGGTTTTTCTTCTCAGTTCTATTTATGTGGTGAATAATGTGTATTGATTTGTGTATGTTGAACCAGCCTTGCTTTTCTGGGGTGAAACCAACTTGGTTGTGGTGTATAATTCTCTTGATATGGTTTTGAACGAGTATAGCTAGTATTTTGTTTAGAATTTTTGCATCTGTGTTCATTAAGGATATTGGTCTGTAATTTTCCTTTCTTGAATTATCTTTATTTGGTTTGGGAATTAATGTGATACTGGTCTCCTAGAAGGAATTTGGGAGAATTCCATCTCTTTCAATTTCCTGAAACAAGTTGTGAAGTAATGGGATTAGTTCTTCACTGAAGGGTTTTGTAGAATTCATCAGGAAACCCATCAGGGCCTGGGATTTTCTTTGATGGCAGAATTTTTATTGCTGTTTCTATTTCTTTGCTTGCTATTGGTCGGTTTAGGCTTGCTATGTCCTCTTGGTTCAGTTTAGGTAGTTTATATGTGCTTAGAAATCTATCGATTTCTTCCATGTTTTCCAGTCTATTGGAGTAAAAATTTTCAAAATAGTTTCTGATAATCCTTTGAATTTTCGCACTGTCTGTGGTAATGTCTTCTTTTTCATTTCTGATTTTAAGAATTTGGGTTGATTCTCTCTTTTGGTTAGGTTGGCCAGGGGTTTGTCAATCCTATTAATCTTTCCAAAGAACCAGCTTTTTGTTTTTTTGATTCTTTGAATTGTTTTGTTGTTGTTGTTGTTGTTGTTGTTGTTGTTCTCTGATGGAGGACATGGACTAAGCCTGAAAAATGAAAGATTCTGAAGGATTTAAAAGAGGGCTGGTGAAAGGTCAGACTCCTTCAAGACTCTAGGCAGAACTCCAGTCCCCCTCCCAGTATTCACACCCCAAGGCCCCCCAGTGAAAGCAGGAACTTATCTTAATCCTTCACTGAGCAGCTCTGCCCTCCCCCACACTTATTAGTTTGTTAGTTTTCTTTGACGATTGTATCTTAGTGATTTATGGCACCTTTCCTATCTCTAACATTCCTCATGGTATTGCGGTGTCTGTTTTTTCCCATGAGAATGTGATACTTAACTTAGTTGGGAAAATGGTAATAAAACCATAGTTTCAAAGAATACAACTGTCAGTTTCACAAGAGGCAATTATCCAGGTCCTTCATTTCAGGGCTCTCCCTCCAAAGTTCCAGAGAGGAATCTCCACAGTTCTCTATTTCATTTATTTCTGCTCTGATTTTAATAATTTCTTGCCTTCTGCTGGCTTTGGGATTAGACTGTTGCAGTCTTTTTAGGTCCTTGAGTTGTGCCATTAAGTTGTTTACTTGGTGACTCTCTGTTTTTCTTATGTGGGCACTCAATGCTATAAACTTTCCTCTTAACACTGCTTTCATTTACTATTTTCATTTATTTCCATAAATGTCTTTATGTCTCCCCTAATTCCTGATCTTACCCACTCATTGTTCAGTAGTGTATCATTCAATCTCCAAGTATTTAAATAGTTTCTTTTGAGTTTTGTATTGTTGATTTCTACTTTTATTCCATTATGATCTGAAAAGATGCTGGGAATTATATTACTGTGTGTGTGTGTGTGTGTGTGTGTGTGTGTGTGTGTGTGTATGTGTGTGTGTGGTACTGGGGGTGGAACCAAGGGGCTTTCTACCTCCAGGCTATACTCCCAGGCCTATTTTATATTTTATTTGGAAATAGGGTCTCACTAAGTTGCTGAGAGACTCACTAAGTAGCTGAGGCTGGCTTTGAACTTGCGCAATCCTCCTGTCTCAGCCTCCCAAGCACGGGGATTACAAGCGTGCACCACCAAGCCTGGCATATTACATCTTTTGAATTTGCCATTGCTTGCTTTGTGGCCCAGAATGTGATCCATTTTTGAGAAGGTTCCATGAGCTTCTGAGAAGAATGTGTATTCTGCTATACCTTGAAATATTCTGCATGTGTCTATTAGGTCCATTTGGTTTATAGTTTTTTTTTTAGTTCTGAAGAATCTTTACTCATTTGCCTTGAAGATCGATCCAGTGGTGTGAGAGGTGTGTTGAAGTTTCCCAATATTATTGTATTTGGGTCTATTTGAGATCTGATATCCAGAAGGGTTTGTTTTACAAATGTAACTTCACCCACATTTGGGGCATAAACATTTACATCATTATATCTTCTTGGTGGATTGTTCCTTTTAATAAAATGAAGTGCCCTGCTACATCTCTTCTGATGTGTTTTAGTTTAAAGAAAGTTTTGTTGGATATCAGCATTGCTACCCTTATCCATTTTTGGTCTCCATTGGCATGATATATATTTTTCCATCCTTTCACTTTCAATCTGTGAATTTATTTGGCTGTAAGGGAGTTTATTGCAAACAGCATATATTTGGATTATGTTTTTTAATCCACATTGCCAGTCTATGTCTTCTGGTTGGTGAGTTAAGTCTTATGACTTTCAGAGTTATTATTGAAATTTAATTTTTGTTTTCTATCATTTTGTGTTCTAACTTGTTTGGTATAATATTATTTCTTCTTTTACTTAGAGGCCCTGATGATCAAATTTATCTCTTCTCTGTTTCTGTTACTTGCTTCTTTATGGCTTATTTCTTTAAGTACTTTCTCTAATGTTGGCTTTGACTTTTTTTGTGTGGTACTGGGGTTCCTGGAAGCCCTTCTACCTCCGGGCTACACTCCCAGACCTATTTTTACATTTTTATTTGGAAACAGGGTCTCCTAAGCCAGCGCACGCAGCTGGCTTTGAACCTGCGCGATCCTCTGTCTCTGCCTCCCAAGTGTGGGGATTACAAGCGTGTGCCACCACGCCCAGTTTAGTGTTGTCTTTGAATTCATGATTTTTTTTTTGAGATTCTGCTTATCCTGAAACACTTTTGTTTCTCCATCAATTTTGAATGATAATTTTGCTGCATGTAGTAGTTTTGGTTGGAAGTTGTTTCCTTCCAGGGTCTGAATCACATCATACTAGTCTCCACTGGCATTCATGACTTGGGTTGTATAGTTTGGGGTGATTTTTATTGTTTTGCCCTGGCATGTCACCCGTTCTTTTGTTCTCACTGCTTTTAAGTTTCTTTCCTTGGCCTCTATGTTGGTCATTTTGATTATTACATGATGTGTGGAGGTTCTTCTTTGATCTTGTCTTAATGGTGTTTTGTATGTCTCCTGAATGTGTAAGTCCAAGTCTCTTTCCATGTTTGGAAAATTATTTCTGAAATTATTTCTCTGAAGAGATTACGAATGCCCTTGGTCTGTACCTCTATCCCTTCTTCAATGCCTTTTATTCATAAGTTGACGGGTCCTGTCAGCAGTAGGGCTGAGCAGGAAGGTTGATTGCCGACGGCCGGAACAGAAACACACCAGCCAGGAGTCGAGTCAAGTAGGATCTCATTTATTTCTCTCAGACAACCCAATTTAAAGCAAAAAAACGCAAGGGGGATTTCCAACAGGAAACTATTCTAACCTATCAAGCTAAAGGTCACCCTTGGTGTGCAAAGCACATAACTTGCAGCCAATCATTATCCAATGCATGAGGGGTTCGTGAGCACAGAAGCATTATATGAGCCAATAAGGCTCAACATTACCAAATCGGGCTAGCGGGGGCAAGGAGAGTAGTTATGCCCTCCATATCCGTTTGGCGCTACATGTTGCAGATTCATTCATCGGAAGTTCAGGCGGTTGTGCAGACCTGTGCTGGACGCTAAATGCAGCTGATTCATCGGAAGTTCTGTCAGGCAGTTGTGTAGACGTCAACGTGCTTAGCGCTACATGTAGCTAATTCATCGGAAGTTCTGTCAGGCAGTTTGAGCAGACCCCAACATCTCCCCCTTTCTTTTTTTATACATGAGGGCGAAATGCATGGTCTCTGTCTGAGGTTGTCCTTTTTTGAGGCTCTTACCCGTCATTGGGTACTCATGCTTGATAGCCACTCATAAGCCACCCCATCCCCTGTCTTAGGTTGTCCTCCTCTGAGGATCTTACCCGTCATTGGGTACATGGAGAACAGAGGAGGGATGTTTATAGTCAGAACGCCAGTCATACTGATTGGGCTCTCTCTTGGTAAGCTTTGATATTGGATTTTTACTTGATGTATTTTCCTACAAACTGAACTAATCTATTGAGGATACAGGGGCCCAGGGTACAATCAGGAGAGACACAAGGAGGGCCCAATAAAGGGAAAAAATAAGGCAAAAGCCCATTGAAGCTTGTCCATAATGGGTTGTCTTATAGATCTTGCTGGCATTTTTTTAAGGTCTCTTGGAGTTGCTTTATCTTGTCCTGGGCTAAACACAATTTTATAAAATCAGCATTTTTTCTGTAAAAACAAGCATATGCCTCCCTTTTTGGCTGTTAACAAGTCTAATTCATTTTGGTTTTGTAACACTTTATCTTCAAGGGAGTCTAAAGGTGGCTTGTAAAATGGATTACTCTGGATAGCCTGTCCATCTACTGGGAGTACTGGGAAGGTACCCCCTCCACAATCACAGGGGAGCCCCATCCTTTTATTAAGGATCTCTATTGCCTTACCTGAGTCTCCAAATCCTTGTATACCATCCCTTATTTGTGCTAATAGGATTAGACTGATGAGGATTTTTGTCTCTTTTTGCAATTAAGAAGAGGGAGCTAATATCAGGGATCTCTTTTTCCCTGGAATCACAATTATTAGTTCATGGAGGAAGATATTTCATGTCCCTTGCTGGTACCCACAGGGGTCTTTTTTTCATCTGGAGGGAAGACGCATCCAAATCCCCTTCCAGCCATAATCAATGTGTCTGGCTCTCTCCATATGCCTGTGAATGGGTCTTTCCATTTCACCAAGACAGATGTATATATGATTGAGGACGACCAATGTTTTTGGAATGGTGAAAGTTTGGGGCTGTATTTTGAAAATTTTAATATTCTAAGCTGATCGTGTGGGGGTAATGAGTCCCCCTTTGTTTTCGTAATTCGACCTTTAAGGTATGATTAAATCTTTCTACAATGGCCTGTCCTCTAGGATTATATAGAATGCCTGTAGTATGGGAGATATTCCAGGTTTGGAGGAAAACAGCAAAGGCCTTGCCCATAAAACATGGTCCATTATCTGTTTTTATCTGGTCGGGCAACCCGAGGATGGCAAAACATTGTAGCATATGACTAATATCATGTTTGGTCTTTTTCCCAGCATGGGCTGATGCCCAACATGCCCAGGAGAAGGTATCAACTGAAAAAAAGATATATTTTAGTCTGCCAAAGGGGGAATAATGGGTAACATCAATTTGCCAAAGATTGTTGGGGCACAATCCTTGAGGGTTTTGTAGGTTTTGCCCGAGATTTGTAGGGGGGATATTTGAAGGAAGTGTTGGCAGGATCAACAGTTGCGCACAATCTTTTTTAAATCAGTTGCTGATGTCTGTGGGTATTTATGTTTCAAGCCCCTCCAATTGATGTGAGTAAGTTGATGGAATTTAGTGGCCTCTGTTATGGAGGAAATAGAGGAGGCTAATTTGTCTGCAGTTTGATTGCCTTTAGAGAGGAGGCCCAGTAGATTTGGTGGCCTCACAAATGTTGTACAAATATAGGATGTATTTGTTGATTTAAAATTGTTTCTGTTTGAATCATTAGAGGGGTACTAGGATTGTAATCTAGTTTAATATGGGCCTCCATCAATAAAGGTAACAGATTAGCCACATATTGGCTATCTGAAAATAAATTGATGGGTTCATGAATGGCATTTAACACTAATACTACTGAATATAATTCTTTGAACTGGGGGGAGCCTTCTATTGGATGGGATATTGTTTGAATTGGCAGTGCATCTTGTCTGTTGACAAATGAAAGATATATAACCACAGCTTTCCCCATACACCCCCCATCAGTAAGCACCATCAGAAAATTTGAATTAGGCTCTCAGATAAAGATTTTGGGGGGCCTCCACTCCAATCTAGTAAAATAGCTCATCCACTTATAGGGGCCATAATGACAATCAATGTTACCCCAAAATCCCTCTAATGCTATTACCATTCTTTTATTATTTTTTTGGAACCAGGTGAAATCAGATAATTGGTAGGGGATAATTATATCTTGAGGGTCCATTCTAAAAAGCCAATCTGCTAGGTCTCTTCCTTAATAATGTAATCTGCTACTTGATCAATTATGGAATATACCCGGGGTGTTCCTCGTATAGAGAGGTGTATCCAATGAATGGGCTCTCCCATCTGAGCCAAAAGAGCCATGCATAGGGTGCTTCCCATGAAAACACATAAAATTAAAGGCAGCGTGGGATTAAATCGCCTTAAGGATGTCTCATTAATTGATATTCGTATTTTTGCTTTTTGGGTTATCCCAGCAATAGGGGCTTCAGTAGGTCCTTCATCTAATTTCCTCCGTGCTGTCAAAGCGGCTGTCTGTACCTCGTCTTGGTGAAGGGGGGGGGGGGAGTAAGGCCGCCTGTTGGAGGCCAGTGGTGAACTGATTGCCTGTATCAGAGAGCATACTATAATTTAGAGGTATAACAGGTTGAGCAGCTTGATTTTGTTTTCCCTGGATTTTACAGTTTTTCTGAAAATATGCTGTCCACTTAAGAAAAAGAGTCCCAGGGAGCACAGCCTTAATGAAGTCTCTCCAGTCGCGAAGAACATGCGCACGGTGGGCTAATCCTTTTATAAGGGTGTCTTCCCGAGGTGCGTTAGGCCCATCCTCTGCCACAGCCTTTCTAAGTTCTTTTAGGTCTTGTGGTTCCCACGGGTACCAGGCTGCAGGGCGTTTTTTTCTGGGTTGACATTGACAGGAGAGAGGCCCACAGTTCCTCCGGCTCCCCATTCACCCACATATAGCAGCGGAGCGGAGAGTATAGAGAAGGAATTGGCTGGGGAATGGGGCTGTGGGGAGCCCTTAGCATCCCCAAAGGAATTGGAGGGATTGGGAGGTTTCTTAGGGGCTTCTGGAATGGGTGAGGGTGTATGCTCGGTGGTCCCTTCTTTCGCTGTCTTGGAGCCACAGCCAGCGAAATTTTGGGGGGGCCACAGGGGTAAACAACTTTCAAGCATGGAGATGGTGGGGAGAACCCCTAGTGGGGGAATCTCCCCTTGCTCTGTCTGGCCTCACCTAACCAGACCCTCAACTTGATCCCAGGTATCCCAAACAAAAAGATTACTTTTGGGGAGCCATGGGGCAGATTTTAAAAGGTACCCCCAGGCCTGGGTGGCTTGGTTATCAGCGAGATTAAGTCCTCAGCTCTTGAGAAAGAGTTGAAGGGATTCTAGGGCAGGGTCAGGTTTAGAACTGGACTTCCCCATAATTTATGGGGGGGGAACACTCACCCATGGACCAATTAGCCTGTCAGCGTTTCCTTCAGAGTGAGAAGCGGCGGTGCCTCACACGGGGCACCAGACTGACGGTTCCGCCCATCAACGGTGGGGCTAAGAGGGAAAATGAGTACGAGTACCAATGGCCAGAACAGAAACACACCAGCCAGGAGTCAAGTCAAACAGAATCTCATTTATTTCTCTCAGGCAACCCAATTTAAAGCAAAAAAAAAAAAAAATGCAAGGGAGATTTCCAACAGGAAACTATTCTTTTTTTTTTAAGAATTTATTTATTTTTTTTAATTTTTTTTATTGGTGCACTGTATTCATACATCATAGTGGGATACAAACTTTTGTAGACATACATGCACACATCGCCCATTCAGCCCCCACCCAATCCCCACCCCATTCTCTCACCATCCCTCCTTCCCATGCTTGGCTTAGTGGTTGACATCTAGTATTATAGCAATTTATCCTAAATTAAAAATGATAATTTCACATAACAGTTTCATTTGTCTGATACCAAGCTTTTGATGACTTAAAGATAACATGTCAATATTTCTTTTTGCTTTCTTTCTTACCAGAGAATATTTTTTTCTATTTTTTTTAGTGAAACTATCATATATTTATATATTTATTTTTCAGAAAAAAAATCTATCCTAATATGGAATATGGACTCTAGATACCCAAAACGATCTTGAAAAAGAACAAAGCTAGAAGATATATATTTTCTGATTTCAAACCATATAAAGCTACAATAATTGAAACAGTGTAGTACTGTTCTAAAGGCAGATATATAAACCATTGGAGTTAAATACAAGCCTAGAGCTAAATTCTTCCCTATATTGTCAAGTTATTTTTGACAAGGTTTCCACGAACATTTGGTGGTGGAAATAATAATCTTTTAACTAAATATTATTGAAAAATAATAATTACATGGAAAAGAATAAAATTGGACCCTTACCTAATCCCATATACAAATATTAACTCAAAATAGATAAAAGACCTAAATATAAATCTTAAGACTATAAACTTTTAGAAGAAAATCTGGGTCATAAAACCTCACAACATTGAAATTGGCAGTGATTTCTTGGATATGATTTCAATGGCACAGGCAACAGAAGAGTATACAAACTCCCTAAAAAATAAAAAAATATTGTATATCCAAAGACAATGTAAACAGAGTTAAAAGTTACTAATAGAATGGGAAAAAAATATTTCCAAATACTATATCTGAAGGTATATTAATATTCCAACTAGACATCCTAAAAATTAACAACAATAAAGGCAAACAATACAATTTAGAGATAGGTAAAAGACTAACATAAATAATGAATCTCCACAGATAACCAATCTTAGTTGTCTGTTGGATGGAAAATCTTATTTCTCTGGTTCTGGTGTGTGTTATCTATTTCTTCTTTGTAGTTAATCTCTTTGAGTATTTTCTCTAGCGCTGGTTTTGAAGACATAAATTCCTTCAGTTTCTGTTTGTCATGGAAGCTTCTTATTTCTCCATCTAATTTGATAGAAAGTTTTGCTGGGTAGGAAATTTTTGGCTGGAAGTTGTTTTCTTTCAGAGTTTGGAATATGTTACTCCAAGCCCTTCTGGCTCTCATGACTTGGTTTGGGAAGTCTGGAGTGATTCTAATTGGTTTGCCTCTGAATGTCACTTGGTCCTTTGTTTTTGTTGCCTTTAAGATTCTCTGCTTGGCTTCCACATTGGTCATTTTGACAATTATGTGGCGTGGGGATCCTCTTCTCCGATCCTGTCTAAAGGGAGTTCTATAAGTTTCCTGGACCTGTGTATCGACCTCTTGCTCTATGTTTGGAAAATTTTCTGCTATTACTTCCTTGAAGAGATTGTTGATCCCTTTGGTTTCACTTTCTTTCCCCTCCTCTATTCCAATTATTCTTAGGTTAGCTCTCTTAAGATGGGCCCATATTTCTTCAATGTCAGATTCCTGCTGTTGGATATTTTTTCCTAGATTAGAAACTATGCATTCATTATTGGAATGATCATCTTCTAAGAGCGAGATTCTGTTCTTCATGTGGTCTAATCGGTTGTTCATGCTTTGAATTGAGGCCTTTACTTCATTAATTGCATCCTTTATCTCTTTTTGGCTCTCTCTGAATTCTTTTCAAAGCACCTCTATTATTTCTACAGTTATTTTCCTGATTTGATCTTCTAGAAATCTCTGATTTTCAGTTTTATCGGGTTCTGATGTTGTGGGGTTGTGGGCATTCATTGCTCCAGTGCTATTCCTCTTTCCCATGATTTCAGAAGTTTGTGCCTTCTCTGGGTTCTTCCCTTGGGTCACTATGACTTCGATTAAGGTGCTCTGGATCTCGAGTCTGTGGTATCTCAGACCCCACTACTCCTTTACTGGGTTGTATCACAAAGTCTCCGACCCAGGGAGTCGATAGAGGCTGCTTTAGGCTATGGGGGGTGCCAGGTTGCACGTTCTCCTATGGTGTGATATCTCTGCCACCGCCCCTCCCCCACTTGGTCAAGTCCCAGGGAGTACAGTACTGGGATTTCTCCTCTGTGGCCCGCAATTTGACTCACTGTTCTTGAGTACGCAGATGTAGCTGACTGGACTCGGTGAATTCACTGCTGCTGCCACCGGTGGCAATATGGCACCGCTGCTACGCCCTCGGCCGTGAGGCTGGCGTATTTTTTCTTCTCTGATTTTGATTTCCACTCTGAGTCCCTGCAGCGTGTGCTGAGCTCAGCCACTGGGAGCTTTAGATGCTCCGTGCGCCGAAAGATCCCTCCTGGCTGTTCCGCAGTGGCTCACCTCGGCTTGCTGTGGCCGTCCGGTGAATTCGCCGCTGCCACCGGCAGTATGGCACTGCTGCCGCGTCCTCGGGTGTGAGGCCGGTGTATCTCCTCTGTGGCTCTGAGCTCTGTTCTCAGTCTGCTTTCTCTCTGGAGCCTGGTGATTTTTTTGTTTCTCTGGTGATGGTGTTTTCTGGCTATGAAAGGCGCTGATTTTGTGGTAATGGAGATTGGTTGTTAGCGGGGCTCTTAAGCCTCGCTTTTCTCGGTCGCCATCTTCCCGGAAGTCCAAAGTAGAATTTATATCAACAAATTGCTAACTGTAACAGAAAATGATATCCTAATGTTAAAAGTCAATTTCATTGTATGGGCATAAAAGTTATGAAAATCTGTGTACCACATATCTGTTTTGTGGTGCTAGGGATGAGATCCAAGACCTGAAAGATGCTAGGCAAGTACTCTACCACTGAAGTATACCAACAGGAAACTATTCTAACCTATCAAGCTAAAGGTCACCCTTGATGTGCAAAGCACATAACTTGCAGCCAATCATTATCCAATGCATGAGGGGTTCATGAGCACGGAAGCATTATATGAGCCAATAAGGCTCAACATTACCAAATCGGGCTAGCGGGGGCAAGGAGAGTAGTTATGCCCTCCATATCCGTTTGGCGCTACATGTTGCAGATTCATTCTTCGGAAGTTCAGGCGGTTGTGCAGACCTGTGCTGGACGCTAAATGCAGCTGATTCATCGGAAGTTCTGTCAGGCAGTTGTGTAGACATCAACGTGCTTGGCGCTACATGTAGCTAATTCATCGGAAGTTCTATCAGGCAGTTTGAGCAGACCCCAACAATAAGTTAGGATGTTTCCTATTGTCCCATAGTTGTTGGATGTTTAGGTTTTGTTCCTGTAATTACTCCTGTATGCTGTTGACTGTGCTTTCAGTTTTGAATGAGCTGTCTTCTAACAATGATATTCTATTTTTTATTTCATCTCATCTTCCAGAATTTCTTTCTATTGTTGTCTTCATTTCATTTATTGACTCATTTCATTCCACACTTCTTTTTGATTCTTTCTTAGTGTCTCTATTTCCTCTTTCATTTCCTGTACACATGCTTTGAGGGCTTTCATCATATTGCAGATCAAAATTTGAAATTCTCCTTCTTGCATTTCTTGTAGGTCAGTATTCGTGATTTGTGTTGTTTCTTTACTATTCCTAATTCTTGTATTTTCAAGGTTCTCATACTTGTTTTCAATATTTTGGCATCTTTTGTGGTTATTATGTCTAATCCAGTCTTAGTAGTAGGAATTTAGAGGTGTCAGCAGGTAAGCAGTACTTTTTCCAATGGTGAGGGTTAGGTGATAGAGGAGGACCTGGGGTGATGGGTACAGGAGTTGGATTAGGTAGAGGATATGTTTATATTGAATAAGAATTTAAGTATAATAAGGTAGTATCTTGTTGGGAATGGGAGAAGGTTATTTCCTTATTTGTATCTGGTTGAGAACGGGAGAAGGTTATATCTTTATTTGCAGATGACATGATCCTTTAATTAGAAGACCCAAAAAACTCAACAAAAAGAATTCTGGAGATGATTAACCAATTCAGCAAAGTTGAAGGATACAAAACCAACCTAAAGAAATCAGTTGGTTTTCTTTATGCCAACAATGAATCCACAATGAAAGAAATAAAGAAAACAATTCCATTCACTGTAACCTCAAAACCAATAAAATATCTAGGAATAAATCTAACCAAAGATGTAAAAGACCTCTACAAAGAAAACTATAAAACATTAAAGAAAGATTTTGAAGAAGACCTTGGAAGATGGAAAGGTCTCCTGTGCTCATGGATAGGCTGAATAAAGTCTTTCAAAATGGCTATTCTGCCAAAATTGATCTATAGATTCAGTGCAATTCCTATTAAAATACCAATGACATTCTGCATCGACCTAGAAAAATCAGTCATAAATTTTATATGGAGAAAGAAAAGACCCAGAATAACCAAAGCAATTCTCAGCAATAAGAATCATGCAAGAAGCCGGGCGTGGCGGCGCATGCGCATGCTTGTAATCCCCGTGCTTGGGAGGCTGAGACAGGAGGATCACATGAGTTCAAAGCTACTTAGTGAGGCTCTCAGCAACTTAGTGAGACCCTGTTTCCAAATAAAATATAAAAGAAGGCCTGGGAGTGTAGCCTGGAGGTAGAAAGCCTCTGGATTCCACCCCCAGTACCACCAAAAAAAAAAAAAAAAGATTCATGCAAGAGACATCACAATTCCAGACCTCAAATTATAGTATGGAGCAATAGTAGTAAAAACAGCATGGTATTGGCAAAACAATAGGCATACTGACCAGGAACAGAATAAAAGATACAGAAACAAACCCACACAACTATAGTCAATTAATCTTTGACAAAGAGGCCAAACCCATATCCTGGAGAAAAGACAGCTTTTTCAACAAATGGTGCTGGGAGAACTGGCTATCCATTTGTAGAAAGATGGAACTAAATCATTACCTCTCACCATGCAAAGGAATCAACTCAAGATTGATTAAGGACTTAGAAATTAGACTAGAGATTGTGAAGTTATTAGAGGAGGGTATAGGACCAACACTCCAATAGATAGGCACAGGCAGTAACTTTCTCAATAAGATCTCCAAAGCACAGAAAATTAAAGCAAGAATTAACAAGTGGGATGGCACCAAACTAAAAAGTTTCTTCTCATCAAAGGAAACCACCAAGAACCTAAAGAGAAAGCCTACAGAATGAGAGAAGATCTTTACCAGGAAGCACTCTGATAGAGAGCTAATATCCAGAATATAACAAAGAGCTCCAAAGACTATACACTAGCATAGCAAACAATCCAATCAAGAAATGGGCAACTGAACTGAATAGATGCTTCACAAAAGAAGAGATACAAATGGCCAATAGATACATGAAAAGATGTTCAATATCATTAGCCATCAGGGAGATGCAAATCAAAACTACTCTGATATTCCACCTAACCCCAGAGTGGCAAGCATAAAGAAATCAAATAATGCCAGGCATGGTGGCGCACGCTTGTAATCCCCGCACTTGGGAGGCAGAAACAGGAGGATCATGCAGGTTCGAAGCCAGCCTCGCTGGCTTAAGAGACCCTGTTTCCAAATAAAATATAAAATAGGTTGGGGAGTGTAGCCCAGAGGTCGAAGGGTTTCCAAGAACCCCAGTATCACCAGAGAGAGAGAGAGAGAGAGAGAGAGAGAGAGAGAGAGAGAGAGAGAGAGAGAGAGAGAAGTCAACAACAAATGCTGGCTCGGATGTGGGGAAAGAGAAACTCTTTCACACTATTGGTGGGAGTGCAAACTAGTTCAGCCACTATGGAGATCCATGTGGAGAATCCTTAGAAAACTGGGACTAGATCCACCATATGATCCAGCTCTACCACTCCTGGTTATTTTTCCAAAGGGGTTGAAATCAGAGAACTACAGTAACATATGCATACCTACGTTCATAGCAGCACAATTCATAATAGCCAAAATATGGAACCAACCTACATCTCCTACAACAGATGAATGGATTGCAAAATTATGGGAAATACACACAATGGAATTCTATTCAGCTATAAAGAACAAAATCATGTCATTCACAAGAAGATGGAAAGATCTGGAGAACATGTTAAGTGAGATCAGCCAAGCACAGAAAGAGAAGGGACATATGTTTTCTCTAATATGCCCAAACTAGGGAGCATTGGGAATACCAGAGGGACTCCAGATAATGGAGGGAAAATCTCAGCAAAGCTAGAATGGAAGGATAGGAGAGGAAGAAGGCTGAGGTTGATCAATGGAGGAGCTATACCTTAATTTTTGTAAAAGTATGAATATAGCATGTTTAACCTGGACACTCATTGTTGGGAGGGACAGAGGTATGGAAGGGGAGAGAGGGCACCAAGCACAGTCTAAATATATACCATTTTCAATATCTTCCACATATAAATAAAATTTTAAGAAATGAATAAATTGCTGTGACTACATTTGAACCTGGGATCCTCCTGTCTCAGTCTCCCAAGTACTGGGATTACAGGCATGCACCACCACACTTGGCTATAAAGGTGATTTTCAAATTAGGATTTAAAAGAAGTAAATATAGCTGGGTGTGGTGGTTTATGCTTGTAATCTCAACACTTGGGAGACTGAGACAGGAGGATCACACAGGTTTGAAGCCAGCCTCAGCTACTTAGTGAGACCCTGTTTCCAAATAAAATAGGTCTGGGAATATAGCCCAGAGGTAGAAAATCCCCTGGGTTCCACACCTAGTACCACACAAAAAAAGAAGTAAATATAAAACTTTGAAGTTAAAACTTAGCTATTATTTAAAGAACTGAGCGATGTGTTGTGACACATGCCTATAATTTCAGTACTTGGAAGGCTGAGACAGGAGGATCAAGGTTCAAGGCCAGTCTCAAAAACTTAATGAGATCAAAATAATAATAATCTTAAGAAAGGGCTCAGCCAGGAGTGGTGGCTCACAATTCTAATCCCAGCGCTTGGGAGGCTGAGACAGGAAGATAGCACAGGTTTGAAGCCAGCCTCAGCTACTTAGTGAGACCCTGTTTCCAAATAAAGTATAAAATAGGTCTGGGAATATAGCCTGGAGGTAGAAAAGACCCTGGGTTACATCTCCAGTACCAAAAAAAAAAAAAAAAAAGGCTCAGGGGTAGAATGCTCCTGAGTTAAATTCCCAGTACAAGAAGAAAGAAAGAAAGAAAGAAAGAAAGAAAGAAAGAAAGAAAGAAAGAAAGAAAGAAAGAAAGAGGAAGCTACACACTAAGAGTTTCATGTGTTGTCTGTACATTTACCAAAAACAAGGGCCAAAGCTGGGCATGGTGGCACATGCTTGTAATCCCAGCATTTGGGAGCCTGAGACAGGAGGATCAGGTTCACAGACAGCCTCAGCTATTTAATGAGGCCCTTTGCAACTCAGTGAGACCCTGTTTCAAAATAAAGAATAATAAAAAAAATAGGGCTGGGAGTATAGCTCGGAGGTAGAATGCCCCTGGGTTCCTTCTCTAGTACCACACACACACACACACACACACACACACACACACACAACCCAACAACAAAGAAACAATCAAAAATGAGTCACAGCTCTTTGAGACTATGGCCTGGCAGAAGTAGTCTATAAGCCAAATGAAATTTAGAGTAAAAGTTAAAGAATTTCATGTTTGTAACCCCGGTAGTTGGGAGACGGAGACAGGCATATCATGGGTCCAAGGACAGCCTCAGCTACTTAAAGAGGCTGTCTGCAACTTAGTGAGATCCCGTTTGAAAATAAAAGAATAAAAAATAGGGCTAGGGGCATACCTCAGAGATAAAATGCCCCTGGGTTCCATCCCTAGTACCACAAAAAAAAAAAAAAAGAATTTTAACAATAAGTATGGTGGTGCAAGCCTGTAACTCCAGTATTTTTGGGGCTGAGACAGAAGGATCACAGGTTTAAGGTTAGTCTCAAAAATTTAGCAAGACCCTGTTTCAAAATACAAAGTCATACGGATATATCTTGGAGGTATAATACCCCTAGGTTCAAGGTTCAGTCCCTAATACTAAAAAGAAGTTTTTCAACTCTAGAGGTGTCTAAGAAAGGAAAATAGAAGAGGTTATTACCAGGGAATGTTTGCCTCCACCACTTCTCTTTAGGTGAACTGCTAGCCCACTAGTCCCCAAACAGTGAGACTTCAGTAAGGTGGTCAGACACTCTTAATCCTAAATTGAAAGCAATGTTAGGAGCTGCGTATGGTAGTGCATGCCTGTAGTACCAGTACTTGGGAGGCCGAGACAGGAAGAGTAGAGGATCAAGGACAGCCTCAGAAACATAAAAAGGGCTGGGGGTGTAGATAAGAGGTAGAATGCCCAGAATTCAATACCCCATAACCCACACACCAAAAATGATAGGGCCAAAATGATAAATATATAAGTGTTAGCCATCTCAAGATGAGATTCTAAAATATTTTATTTCCCCCTATATATCACCAAAGATATGAGAGAAAAACGGTGGAATATAAATGAATTCCAAGAACAAAGACATGGTTAGATTGATTGATTGATTGATTGATTGATTTGCTTATTGGTAGAACTGAGGATTGAAGCCAGGAGCATTCTACCTCCAAGATACACCTCCAGTCCTATATTTTATTCTATTTTATTTTTATGTGGGTCTGGGGGTGGAACCCAGGGGCATTCAACCTCCGAGCTACACCCCCTGCTCTATTTTGTATTATTTTGCAACAGGGTCTCACTAAGTTGCAGAGGGCCTCACTAAGTAGTTGAGGCTCTCCGCAAACCACGGTTCTCCGTTCTCAGCCCCCAAAATGCTGGGATTACATGTGTGTGACACCATGCCCAACTTTATTCTTTATTTCAAAACAGGGTCTTACTAAATTGTGGAGGGCCCCACTAAGTAGCTTAGGCTGGCAGCAAACCTGTGATCTTCCTGTTTCAACCTCCCGGGTATTGGGATTTTGTAAAAACAAGTCTACTAATAAAAAGATTTAAAATTTTTCTTCAGATATATTTTTTTACAAAATTGTTTACTTAATATTATATTTTGAAGCTGGGTGTCATGGCACATGCTTGTAATCCCAGCATTTGGGAAGCTGAGATCAGAGGATCGTGGTTCGAGGACAGCCTCAGCTACTTAGTGAGGCCCTTTGAAATTCAGTGAGACCCTGTTTCAAAATAAAGAATAAAAAATAGGGCTGTGGGTGTAGCTTAGAGATAGAATGCCCCTGGGTTCCACCCCCAGAACCACTAATATATATATGTATATATATGTATATATATAATATATATGTATATGTATATATATATATATATATATGTGTGTGTGTGTGTGTGTGTGTGTGTGTGTGTGTGTGTATGTTATACTTTGAATTTTCCAATAAAATGTTGTGGAGATCGGTTTCTTTTCTTGTTCTATAAGGATCCACATAATTTTGCTTCAGAGCACAAGGCTTGAGATATATACCATCTAGTTTTTACAGAAAAAGTTTGCCAACCCCTATTGTAGTAAAAACCTAAGTAAGAATTTAGCCAGGGAAAGGAAGAAAGCTTTCCAGCCAGAGGATAACCTGGGAACATGAAAAAGCTAAGAGTATGTAAAAAATGATAATTATTACAAAGCCAGGTGCAGTGGTGCATACTTGTAATCCCAGTCCTTGGGAGGGGAAGACAGGAGGATCACAGGTTCAAGAACAGACTCAGCAAGTAGTGAGACTCTCATCAACCTAGCAAGACTTTGTCTCAAAATAAAAATAAAATAGGGTTGGGAGCTGGGCTTGGTGGCGTACGCTTGCAATCCCAGCATTTGGGATGCTGAGACAGGAGAATTGCAGTTGGTGGACAGCCTCAGCTACTTAGTGAGGCCCTTTGCTGTGGAAAGCCATTAAGGTTTTCCCCTAAAAGAATATTTCTTTTTTTTTTTTTAAATTTTATTTTATTGGTGCACTGTATTCATACATCATAGTGGGATACAAACTTTTGTAGACATACATGCACACATCGCCCAGTCAGCCCCCACCCGATCCCCACCCCATTCTCTCCCCATCCCTCCCTCCCATGCTTGGCTTAGTGGTTGACATCTAGTATTATAGCAATTTATCCAAAATTAAAAATGATAATCTCACATAACAGTTTCATTTGTCTGATACCAAGCTTTTGATGACTTAAAGATAACATTTCAATATTTCTTTTTGCTTTCTTTCTTACCAGAGAATATTTTTTTCTTTTTTTTAGGTGAAACTATCATATATTTATTTTTCAGAAAAAAATCTATCCTGATATGGAATATGGACTCTAGATACCCAAAACAATCTCGAAGCAAAAACAAAGCTAGAAGATGTATATTTTCTGATTTCAAACCATATAAAGCTACAATAATTGAAACAGTGTAGTACTGTTCTAAAGGCAGATATATAGACCATTGGAGTTAAATACAAGCCTAGAGCTAACTTCTTCCCTATATTGTCAAGTTATTTTTGACAAGGTTTCCACGAAGATTTGGTGGTGGAAATAATAATCTTTTAACTAAATATTGTTGAAAAATAATAATTACATGGAAAAGAATAAAATTGGACCCTTACCTAATCCCACATACAAGTATTAACTCAAACTAGATAAAAGACCTAAATAGAAATCTTAAGACTATAAACTTTTAGGAGAAAATCTGGGTCATAAAACCTCACAACATTGAAATTGGCAGTGATTTCTTGGATATGATTTCAATGGCACAGGCAACAGAAGAATATACAAACTCCCTAAAAAATAAAAGAAAATATTGTATATCCAAAGACAATGTAAACAGAGTTAAAAGTTACTAATAGAATTGGATAAAATATTTCCAAATGCTATATCTGAAGGTATATTAATATTCCAACTAGAAATCCTAAAAATTAACAACAATAAAGGCAAAAAATACAATTTAGAGATAGGTAAAAGACTAACATAAATAATGAATCTCCACAGATAACCAATCTTAGTTGTCTGTTGGATGGGAACTCTTGTTTCTCTGGTTCTGGTGAGTGTTACCTATTTCTTCTTTGTAGTTAATCTCTTTGAGTATTTTCTCTAGCGCTGGTTTTGAAGACATAAATTCCTTCAGTTTCTGTTTGTCATGGAAGCTTCTTATTTCTCCATCTAATTTGACAGAAAGTTTTGCTAGATAGGAAATTTTTGGCTGGAAGTTGTTTTCTTTCAGAGTTTGGAATATGTTACTCCAAGCCCTTCTGGCTCTCATGACTTGGTTTGGGAAGTCTGGAGTGATTCTAATTGGTTTGCCTCTGAATGTCACTTGGCCCTTTGTTTTTGTTGCCTTTAAGATTCTCTGCTTGGCTTCCACATCGGTCATTTTGACAATTATGTGGCGTGGGGATCCTCTTCTCGGATCCTGTCTAAAGGGAGTTCTATAAGTTTCCTGGATCTGTGTATCAACCTCTTGCTCTATATTTGGAAAATTTTCTGCTATTACTTCCTTGAAGAGATTGTTGATCCCTTTGGTATCACTTTCTTTTCCCTCCTCTATTCCAATTATTCTTAGGTTAGCTCTCTTAAGATGGGCCCATATTTCTTCAATGTCAGATTCCTGCTGTTGGATATCTTTTTCTAGATTAGAAACTATGCATTCATTTTTGGATTGCTCATCTTCTAAGAGCGAGATTCTGTTCTCCATGTGGTCTAATCGGTTGTTTGTGCTTTGAATTGAGGCCTTTACTTCATTAATTGCATCCTTTATCTCTTTTTGGCTCTCTCTGAGTTCTTTTCGAAGCACCTCTATTATTTCTACAGTTATTTTCCTGATTTGATCTTCTAGAAATCTCTGATTTTCTGTTTTATCAGGTTCTGATGTTGTGGGGTTGTGCACATTCATTACTTCAGTGTTATTCCTCTTTCCCATGATTTCGGAGGTTTGTGCCTTCTCTGGGTTCTTCCCTTGGGTCACTATGGCTTCACTTAAGGTGCTCTGGATCTCGAGTCTGTATTATCTCAGACCCTACTACTCCTTTACTGGGTTGTATCACAGAATCTCCGACCCAGGGAGTCGATAGAGGCTGCTTTAACCTATGGGGGGTGCCAGGTTGCACGCTCTCCTATGGTGTGATATCTCTGCCACCACCACTCCCTCACTGGGTCAAGTCCCAGGAGGCACAATACTGGGATTTCTCCTCTGTGGCCCGCAATTTGACTCACTGTTCTTAAGTACGTAGATGTAGCTGTACTGGACTCGGTGAAATCACTGCTGCTGCCGCCGCCGGTGGCAATATGGCGCCTCTGCCACGCCCTCGGCCATGAGGCTGGTGTATTTTTTCTTCTCTGGTTTTGATTTCCACTCTGAATCCCTGCAGCGTGTGCTGAGCTCAGCCACTGGGAGCTTTAAATGCTGTCTGCGCCGAAAGATCCCGCCTGGCTGTTCTGCATCGGCTCACCTCGGCTTGCTGTAGCCGTCCGCTGAGTTCGCCGCTGCCGCCGGCAGTATGGCGCTGCTGCCGCGTCCTCGGGCGCGTGTGTCTCCTCTGTGGCCCTGAGCTCTGTTCTCAGTCCGCTTTCTCTCTGGAGCCTGGTGGTTTTTTTGTTTTTCTGGTGATGGTGTTTTCTGGCTATGAAAGGCGCTCTTTTTGTGGTAATGGAGATTGGTTGTTAGCGGGACTCTTAAGCCCCGCTTTTCTCGGTCGCCATCTTCCCGGAAGTCCCCTAAAAGAATATTTCTGACTCAGCTCACTGTCCTTCACCCAGAGTCAACAAGGTTTGGGGTTATGGAAAGTTCAAAGTAAAAGGTCTGAGAGAAGATCAGGTGGTGATGGCACAAGGGTACTGATTAACCTACCTGTAATGTATGTGCTTTGGATTGGCCTCTATTGTATTCTAGTGGTGATAGCACGAGGATATTGATTGACCTGTAACTCTATAAATACCTCAAGAAAAATAAACCCATTGTCAGCCAGTAGGTCGTCCAGTAAGTCAGCCCAAGAGAGAGATGCTATTGACCCAGAAGTCGGAGTCGGCCAGTAGGTCGGCCAGTAGGTCGCCCAATAGAGAATATTGACCTAGGAGCAGGGGTCAGCCAGTAGAGATAGTAGGCTGGTGCCCCCCCACAATGTTAGAATTTAAAAAATTCTTGGAATCAAATTCTTAAGAGTTTAATTCTTCATCCTCACACCTCTCTTCGGAACCCGTGCTTTTCCTGGCTGGCTCCGGCACTTTGCAACTCAGTGAGAACCTGTGTCAAAATAAAGAGCCAGAGCCAGGCAGGTTGGCCCATGCTTATAATCCCAGCATTCAGGAGGCAGAGAACTGAGGATCAAGGTTCACAGCCAGACCTAGCTACTACTTAGGCCCTTTGCAACTCACTGAGAACTTGTTTCAAAATAAAGAATAAAAAGTAGGGTTGGGGGTGTAGCTAGAAGGTATAATGCCCTTGGGTTCCATTTCCAATACTAAAAAAAAATAAAAAATAAAAAATAGGGCTGGCAGTGTTGCTAGGAGGTAGAATGCCCCTCGGTTCCATCCCTAGTAACACACACACACACACACAAAATAAGGCTGAGGATGTAGCTCGGAGGTAGAATGGACCTGAGTTCATTTCCCAGTGATACACACACACACACACACACACACACACACACACATCAAATCACATAAAAATTATTTGTTGGGTTTGCCTCTTTGAATCTATCAGTAATGCCAGACTTTTCCAGAAGATGGCGCATGATACTTAGTTTCCTAAAATATGAAAATTTTTAAATGGAAATATGAAAAAAATTTTACAGTGAAAATTCACGTCAGCCTCTTCAAATCTATTATCAACATTTTAAATTCTTGTTCTTATAACGTATCTACCCATTTATCTATTCTTCTATCAATCCATTATGGTTTTTTTGTTTGTTTGTTTGTTTGTTTGGTGGTACTGGGGGGTGGAACCCAGAGGCCTTCTACCTCCGGGCTATACCCCCAGACTTTTTAAAAATTTATTTGGAAACAGGGTCTCACTAAGTTGCTGAGAGCCTCACTAAGTAGCTGAGGCTGGCTTCGAACCCGTGCGATCCTCCTGTCTCAGCCTCCCAAGCGCAGGGATTACAAGCGTGCGCTACCATGCCCGGCTTCACGTTATGTTTTTTTTTTTTTTTTTTTTTTGGGTTTTTTGGGTAGTACTGGGGTTCCTGGAAACCCTTCTACCTCTGGGCTACACTCCCAGACCTATTTTATATTTTTATTTGGAAACAGGGTCTCTTAAACCAGCGCAGCTGGCTTTGAACCTGTGTGATCCTCCTGTCTCCACCTCCCAAGCACGGGGATTACAAGCTTGCGCCACCACAGCCGGCTCCATTATGTTTATAACGTTATCCATATACTTTTCTTTAATACTTCAGTATGCATTACCTTAGTGCTCAACATTTTTCTAATTTCCTCTCCTTTGCAGTAAAATTTATATACCATGGCCGGGTGTGGTGGCGCACGCTTGTAATCCCCGCGCTTGGGAGGCTGAGACAGGAGATCGCGCAGGTTCAAAGCCAGCCTCAGCTACTTAGAGAGGCTCTCAGCAACTTAGTGAGACCCTGTTTCCAAATAAAATATAAAATAGGTCTGGGAGTGTATCCCGGAGGTAGAAGGGCTTCCAGGAACCCCAGTACCAAAACATAAAAAATAAAAAGTTATATACCATGAAATGCTCAAACCTTGAATATACTGAGTTTTTACAAACTACAATAAACCCATCAACTAAACTGCAATAAATCCATCAACTACTTCAAACAAGAATGTTTACAACAGCTTTATTAATAATAATCAAATACAAAAAACAGTCTGGGTGTTCAATAGATGAATACATAAGCAAACTATAATATTTATATAATGTGCAATATTCATCAATAAAGGAAAATGAACTATTAATTTATATATCAACACAGATAAGTATCAAACATTATGCTAGTTGAAAGCCTTACATTAAGAAGTAAATATTATATGATTTCTTATATATCTTGTTCTATATCATATAAAACTAACCGATGTTGGGGGAAAACTCAAAGCAGTGGTTGCCTGTATAATGTATATTGTTGGGTTTTTTTTTTTAGTGTGTGTGTGTGTGTGTGTGTGTGTGTGTGTGTGTGTGTGTTTTGCTTTTTGGTACTGGGGATTGAACCCAAAGGGATTCTAACTCTGAGCTATACTTTCAACCCTTTTTCTTTTATTTATTTGTTTATTTATTTTGTGGTACTGAGGATGGAGCCCAGTGGCCTGCTATCTTGGGCTATACCCTTATCCCTATTTTAATTTGAAACAGGGTCTTGCTAAAGTTGCTGGGGCTGACTTTGAACCTGTCATCCTCTTGTCTCAGCCTCCCAAGTACTGGGATTGATAACAAGTGTGTGCCAGCATGTGCTACCATGCTTGGATATTTTTAAAAACAGTTTGTTGCACTAGGTTGTTGAGATTTTCACTAAATTGATGAGACTGACCTTGAATCTGAGATCCTCCTGTCTCAGCCTCCCAAGTACTGGCATTACAGGTGTGTACAGACCATGCCCCACAGGAATGTATTTTGTTAGTGGTAACATATATTGATGGGTTAAGGGAGAAAATTAAAACTGTATTTTTTAATGTAAAAGCCATATGTCTTGCTGGGTAAGGTGATACATGCTTGCAATCCCATTACTTGAGAGATTGAGACAGGAGGATCATAGGTTTGAGACCAGCCTCAGCAATTTAGTGAGACTCTCAGCAACCTTGTGAGACCCTGCTTAAAACAAAAACAAAAAAATAAAGAAAAAAGGGCCGGTGGTGTATATCAGAGGTAGAATGCCTTTGGGTTAAACCCCCAGTACCACAATCAATCAATCAGTCAATCAATAAATACCATATGCCTTTTGCCAAAGTTCTCATACCTTTCTCCCCAAGCTTGCCACTCCCAAATTTTTTGTAAATCTGTAAATCTTAGAATTACTGTAAATTCACTCACTTGTGAAAATTACCTTGTGCACTATTAGTTAGCCTATGTAATAAATAGATGAGGTAGAGATATAATTTTTTTAAAATTGATATTCTAGAGTACTCTCCAAAGTCATCTACTTATCAGATAATTGGGACCACAGTTCTGCCTAGGGATACTAATAATGACCAGAACACCATAAAATGTTTTTTAGTCACCAGACTGATGTCATCCCTATATACCTTCTTATAATGACCCTAATTGAGTGTCCTTAAAAAAAAAAGCCCAGGACCAATATGGTGGTGCACACCTGTAATCCACCTGAGAGGCTAAGACAGGAGAATTGGAGGTTTGACGTCAGCCTTAGCAACTTAGCAAGGCCCTCAGCAACTTAAGATACTGTGTTCAAAATAAAAAAGAAAATAGGGCTTGGGGTGTGGCTTAAGAGGTAGAATGCCCCTGGGTTCAATGCCCAGTAACCCTCTTTCTCTCTCTGTCTCTGTCTCTGTCTCTCTGTCTCTCTGTCTCTGTCTCTCTTTCACACACACACACACACACACACACACACACACACACACACACACAAACACACAGAGTCTGGGACCCCAAAAGCATATCTCGCTTTCTTGCTTTATCTACAAAGGGTGTCTCACTCTTCAGACAGCCCACATTTTCCCTTGAATGTATTTATGTTTTCCTAAATCAATCTCTGTGTCTCTAACTTATGCTTTCTTAAATAATTCCTGCAATATTTGTTGAGACCCTCAGTCATCCCAAGTTGAGGTACCTTCTCTGGGAAGTCCTTGGTCCTCCACCAGAGACAGTTCCTAAGTTCCTTGCAAAGTTAACAGAGGTTCAGGTGGGCCTGTAATTAATTTCCTCTTCTAACTAACACTGCTTTTCCTCTTCTGGTCACAGGACTTGGTCTGTAAAATAAATATCTTACACCCTAAACCCAGTTTAAGTAACTGCTTCCAGAAAAGCCAGGCTGTGACACTAGCCAATGTTATCCCACATATATTCTGTCACCATAGGTTCGTTACTCCCTAATTATATCCTATTCCAAACACTCCTTTGAACTTCTCACTACCCAGCTTTATTTTCTTGTTCTGGGAGCATATTAAACCCAGCTTTCCAAAACTGACCTGTTCCCTGCCTTGCAAACCTGCTCCTTCCTCTATCTGTTCTTCCTTGACAAATAATACCACCATTCAACAAGCCCCCATCATCACTTTTTTTTTCCCCCCTTTGGTACTGGGCATGGAATCCAGTGGCAATCTACCTCCGAGCCACACCCCCAGCCCTATTTTTTATTCTTTTTTAAGCAGGGTCTCACTGAGTTGCAAAGGGCCTCACTAAGTATCTCAGGCTGTCTGCGAACCACGATCCTCCTGTCTCAGCCTCCTAAATGCTGGGAATACAAGCGTGCACCACCATGTCCGGCTTCCATCATCACATTTTCTTCATCCCGTATTGCTATGTAACCATTTACACACACCCCCCCCAAAAAACATAGCTTTGTTAATTTTGTTTTGGGTACTGGGGATTGAGCCCAGGGACATCCTACCTCCAGGCTGCACCCTCAGCCCTTTTTATATTTTGAAACTGTCTCTCGCTGTACTTGTGAGAGTGCCCTTGAACCCTAGAATTTCCTGCCTCAGCCTTTCAAGTACTGGGATTACAGGTGTGTGCTATCACGCGCTCAGTTTTGTTTGTTTGTTTGTTTGTTTTTTTTTTAGAGGAGGTAATCCTATTGTCAGGATTGGCCTCAAACTCCTTAGCTCAAATGATTCATCTGCCTTAGTCTTTTGACAAGTTGGCACTACAGGCACGTCATGGTGTCTGGCTTTAGTGGTGTAAAACATTCGTCAGATGTGGTGGCCCACATCTAAAATCCCAGAACTCGGGAGGCTGAGATAGGAGGACCGCAGGTTTTTGGTCCGCCCCGCAATTGAGTAAGATCCTGTCCCAAAATTAAAAATAAAAAAGAGGCTTGGGGGTGTAGCTCGGAGGAAGAACACTCCTAGGTTTAATTCCTAGCGTGTTTTGGGTCCAGGGGGTGGAACCTTTTATTTTTGTTGTTTGGGTACTGGGGATGGTACCCAGGGGCATCCTAGCTACTCTCAGCCCTTACATTCCTGGCAGCAGGATGTGGGCGCCACCGCGCTACACCGGAGAGGGGACTGCCCAGGACTCCCAGCCAGGCGGCCTGCGGCGCGGCCCCTCCCCACCCCCAGAGCCTTAGCGGCGGGCGGAAGTCTACGTCATCACCGAGCGCCGGGCTGCGAGGGAATTCGGGGAGGAGATTCCTCCGCGACGCTATAAGGCCTCTTCCCATGATCCTCTCTGCCTCTTCGCCATCTTTCCTCTTCCCTTTCAGCCGCCGCCATGAAGTAAGCGGGGCCGAGAATCCTAATCCTCTTCCATCCTCGGGCTGAGCGCCCCTGCGGCGTCCCGGGCATGGCTCCTTCTTGCCGGCAACACCCTCCTTAACGGGATTTTGTTTTCCCTTACAGGGTCGAGCTGTGCAGTTTCAGCGGGTACAAGATCTATCCCGGACACGGGCGGCGCTACGCCAGGACGGACGGGAAGGTAAAGGGCCACATCGGCTCAGCGCGGCTTCTCGGCCTCTGAAAAGGGTGCTCGGGCTGGGCAGGTTCATTTCCCGCGCGACTGCCGGTCCCTGAGCCTCCGGGGCGGTCTGTGGATCAGAAACCAAGTGAACTAGTGTCGAGCTTTAATGTTCTTGTAAGGGAAGTCGCGAGGTTGCCGACGGGTCTGGTTTGATGGGTTCCAGGTCCTTTTGGGATTCCGGAGGGACTAGAGCAGGATTCCTTCCAGAATTTGACACCTCACCCTCGATCACGCGAGCAGACAAGGCAGAGACCAGCGGGTTGCCGCCCAGTTACTTCCCAGTTTTGGCCTCCGCAGCCCTCAACTGAAAAGACAGAGCTAGAATATTTTCTACTGGTTAAGTTCACCCTCTTGTAATTGTGTAACTCAGTCGGTAATTACTTTGAATTTGTTATACTAGGTTTTCCAGTTTCTTAACGCAAAATGCGAGTCGGCTTTTCTTTCCAAGAGGAATCCTCGACAGATAAACTGGACTGTCCTCTACAGAAGGAAGCACAAAAAAGGACAGTCGGTAAGTAGTCTCTATTTGGGTGTCGTGTTGTAGTCTCTTGAGACATTTAAGCTGAATGTTGGTTTCCACTCTGTAAACAAATTGTAAGCCTGCTGTGGTGGACGCTGAGATTGGAGGATTGCAGATTTGATGCCAGCCTTCAAGTAAATACATATACTGGAAGTGTAGCTGGAAGGTAGAATGCCTTGGGTTAAATCCCCCATATAAAAAAGAAAGGTGCTTAGAAAAACTGTAAAGCATCAATCAATGAAATGAACAAGGTCATATGAAATTGTCTCCAGCTGGGTACAGTACTTGGGAGGCTTAGACAGGATTCAGGTTTCAATCCCAGACTCACTTTACAATTTAGTGGACACTGTTTGAAAACAAAATAGTGCTAGGGGTGTAAAGTGCTCTGGGTTCAGTCCCTAGTACCAAAAAAAAAAGTGTCTCCTTACATATTTAGGTCACTATCAAGTTGGAATTTTAAAGTATCCCTTTATATAAGCTAGACATGTTACATTAAGCATGTTTGAGTTATAGAGCACCATGGAAGAGTTGAAAGGATTTCACTGGATGGAAGTTGGGTCGTGATGATAACTTGGTTTTTATTACAATTTTTATAGGATTGGCTCTTAATACAGACATCAGTGGGGTCTTAAAACATGCAGTACTGGTTCATCCTGAAGTTTGAAGTTTTTGGTGTGTTTTAGTATCCTTTAGCTGGATGAAGGAGATTAGGAAAAGTTTAAGGTGGTGATAGAAATACAGGGTATTATTCAGGTTTAATTAATGTAGATTCATTTAGCATCTCCTGGGTGGCTACTAGGTATGGGAAGGAAAATGTGCTGTCAGACATAAATTTTGTTAAAGGAAGGAAAGATGGTTCAGTGTGGTGGTGCATACTTTTAATCCTAGATACTTGGGAGGTTGAGGCTGGAAGATCTCAAGTTTGCATTTAAAAGGTGGTGATATAGCTTAGTGGTAGATTGCTTGTCTAAAAAATGTTGGAGGCTCTGGGTTCAATTCCAGCAATAATGAAAAAAAGACCTAGTTGTAGTTAATTTTATAAGTGGATTTGACAGGCCCATTAGGGTAGCTATTGTCACAAAAATGGAATATTACAGGTGTTCATGAGAATATGGTGAAACTAGAACCCTTGTGCATTGCCAAATGTACAGTGGTGCGGTTGCTGTGGAAAAGCATTTAACACAAGTGCTGAAAAATCCTAACACCTCCTGACTCAACTCTGTATCTACCCAAATAATGGAAACTTGTACACTGATGTTAATAGCAGCATTGTTCATGATAGCCAAAGGGTAAAAACCAGCTGTATGTATATCGGTCTGTCTGTCTGATCAAATGATTAAGAAAATGGTACAGGTTGAATAGTTTCCATCCCAAGTGCTTGAAGCTATATTAAAGCCAAATATGGTTTCTTTTGTGTGTTGGAGGGTACTGGGGATCGAACCCCCGGGCCTTCTATCTCTGAGCTACATCCCTAGCCCTTTATTTTTGTTTTTAAAACAGGAGGATCCAAGTTTCACTCCCCTTACTGAGTTGCTGAGATTCTATGTTGCAGAGGCTGACCTAGAACCTGCCATTGTCCTTTCATTGTCCTATGTACTGAGATGACAGGATTGTGCCACCACACCTTGCTCCATTGTTTTCTAATAATGAATTTTTATTTTTAAGATTTATTTATTTATTTGCGGGTCTGGGCCTGGAACCTAGGGCCATTTGACCTCTGAGCCACAAATCCCCTGCCCTATTTTTTATTCTTTATTTTGAAACAGGGTCTCCCGAAAGCTGGAATTACAAGCATATACCACCAAGCCCGGCTTTATTTTTAAGGAATTTGGAATAGTTGTATATACATGGTGAGATATTTTGATGAGAGGACCCAAATCATGACATGTTTCTTATATGTTTTTTAGACACACACCCTGAAGGGAATTTTGTGCGCTATTTTTAGGGCATTTGCATTGTGAAAGCAGCCCCTCACTTGAGGTTATATGTTCATTCCTGGTACTGGGGATGGCACCCAGGGGCATTCTACTTCAGATCTACAACATGAGCCCTATTTTTTTCTTCTTTATTTTGAAACAGGGTCTCACTAAGTTGTGGAGGGCACCTGTGATCCTCCTATCAGGCTCTCAGGTACAGGATCCCAAGCCTGGGCCACCACATAAGACAATGATTCCACTTTTATGAGATACTTAACATCTAAAAAGTAAAAGAGGGAGGCATGGGACGTTAATGTTTAATGGTTGCAGTTTGGGATGATGAAAATATTCTGGAGGTGTTTAGCATGGTTAATAGTGATGGTCAGAAAGCCAGGCGTGATGGCACACACTTGTAATCCCAGCATTTGGGAGGCTGAGACTGGAGGATCGCAGTTTGCAGACAGCCTCAGCTACTCAGTGAGGCCCTCTGTAACTCACTGAGACCCGGTTTCAAAATAAAGAATAAAAAATAGGGCAGGGGGTGTAGCTCGGAGGTCGAATGCCCCTGGGTTCCACCCCTAGAACCACAAAAAAAAAATAGTGATGGTCACGCAACATTGTAATTGTACTGAATGCTCCAAGATCAATGCTTAAAATCATATTTATACTGAATTATAAGAATGTTTTTAAATGGATTAGGGATAAGAAAAATTTAAGAAACTTATTTGGTGGCATTTCCCTGTAGGAAGATAAAATCTTTGTAAAATGATTAGGAAAATGAAGACTTATTCTAAACAAGCGTGCCATGTTTCCTCCATATGTTTTTTGTATATCTCTTTGAATAGTATTTGTTCTGGAACTTAGAGGTGCACCACAAAGTCGTTCCTCATAAGCACTGTAGTATAGGTTTCCAATATAGAACTTGCAGGTAAAGTTGGATTTCTGGATATTGCCTAATGCTTGGCTTTCCTGTCATAAACCATTGTATTAAATCATGTGAGTTGAGGTTTGATCATTTTTTGGTAAGTGGATGATAATTTCTTTCTGTGTATGTGTACTGGAGGTTAAACTCAGTACCCTTGCCCAATTTTATTTATTTGGATGGTCTTGCTAAGTTGATGAGAGTCTCACTACTTGCTGAGGATTGTCATTGAAGCTGGATACTCCTGTCTCAGCCTCCCAAATGCTGGGAATACAAGCCTGTACCACCATGCCTGGCTCCTAAGTAGAATCTTAAATGTATAAATCATCTTTTAAGAGCATTTTAGAGCTTAGTATGTAGCTCAGTGGTTCAGTGCCTTGCCTAGTTCGGCAAGACCATGCTAGGTACTATCCCCAGTTCTGGGGGAAAAAAAAAGACAGGTCTCCTGAAGTCTTAAAAGTTCATAATCAACAACAGAATTCATGCCAGTTAAAACATTCATTTTTTCACTTATTGTGGGAGCTATATCCCCAGTCCTATTTTTTTTTTAATTTATTTTGAATCCGGGTCTCACTGAGTTGCAAAGGACCCAGCTAAGTAGCTGAGGCTGTCTTTGAACTGTGATCTACAAGCATGTCTCACCATGTCTGGCTAGGAGCCCTGTCTTAAAAGACTTAAAGCTGGGTGTGGTGGTGCACAATTGTAATCATAGTACTTGGATGACAGAGACAGGAAAACCTCAGCAACTTGGTTAGGCCCTCTACAACATAGACTCTGTTTCAAAATAAAAAATAAAACAGGACTGGGAGTGTAGCTTAGTAGAATGCCCCTAATCTCCAGTAGTGAAGAAAAAAAAATTTGGGTTAAGCCAGAAGTGATGGGCCACTTCTGAAATCTCAGTACTCTGAGGCTGAGACAGGATCACAGGTTTGAGGCCAGCCTTCGCAAGACCCTGATTCAAAACAAAGGGCTAGGGTGTAAGGTTCAGAGGTAGAACAACTGGGCTCAATCTTTAGTACTAAAAGAAAAAAGGGCTTAATAAGTATGTTCCCCATGTTTTTGTTTTGTAGGAAGAAATTCAAAAGAAGAGAACCCGACGTGCAGTCAAATTCCAGAGGGCCATCACTGGTGCGTCTCTTGCTGATATCATGGCTAAGAGGAATCAAAAACCAGAAGTTAGAAAGGCTCAACGAGAACAGGCTATCAGGTAAGAATGTTCTGCTATGAACATTCCACCAATTAGGTGAATGTTGTTACATTATATGGGTTTATAGATAAGGAACCCAATATGACATATTGGGGTTATTAGTGTTCATAATGAAGGAATTTATACCACAGCTTTAATTTATGTTAAAATCCTATATGCAGTTAAAGTTATTATCCAATCAGATGTTAAAATAACTTGGAAAATAACAAACCCCTTAGAGTTTGGATTTAGCCTACACGTACAGAAATGGAAAAGGAATGTGATAGTTCTACTTTTCCAAAGTTCTATCTCCTTGTTAATGATATGTACCATTATTTTTAACTCAGGGCTGCTAAGGAAGCAAAAAAGGCTAAGCAAGCATCTAAAAAGACAGCAATGGCTGCTGCTAAGGTAATTGTGGGATTTCTTAATATAACAAGATGTTTTATTTTCAATCCAAAGGTTATTAAATGAATGTTTTTTTAAAAAATTAGTGCAAGGGTCTACTAGAAATTATATTTGTAAAGCTGGGTGTGGTGGTACAGGCCTGTGATCCCAGTACTTGGAGGCTGAGATAGGAAGATCTTAGGTTCAAAGATAGCCTCAGCAGCTTAGTAAAGACCCTGTTCCTAAATAACCCAGGACTGGGGTGTAGTTCAGAGATTGAATGCCTCTGGGTTTAATTCCTAGCACCACAATATATATGGTTTCTGGGTGAATCAGATCTCTGAAGATTTCTCTAGGAACCAGTGAGTCTGTTAATATTAGACAACTGAGAAAGACGGAAGAACAGAGTAGCTTTGGTGTGAGTGTGTATGTTTTGCCAGGGATTGAACCTAGAGGCATTCTATCTTGTAGCTATATCCTCAGTTCCTCCTTTTTTTTATTATTTTTTTTTCTCGAGGTATTGGGGGTGGAACCTAGGGGCTTTCTGCCTCCGGGCTATCCTCCCATACTTATTTTATATTTTTTTCAATGTGAAAATATGAAAGTTTATTTGGAAGCCAAGGAAAATAAATTCTAGAAAGAATATATTTTCTTTATTCTAGAAAGAATAGCTTCTGCATAGGGTAGAGGTTCTTGAAAGAACATAGCCCTAGCTGGGCATGGTGGTGCATGCTTATAATCTGGGTACTTGGGAGGCTGAGACAGGAGGATTGCACAGGTTCGAAGCCAGCCTCAGCTACTTAGTGAGGCTCCCAGCAACTTAGTGTGAGACCTTGTTTCCAAATAAAGTATAAAATAGGTCTGAGAGTATAGCCTGGAGGTAGAAAAGCCCTTGGGTTCTACAAGAAAGACAGGGAGGAAGGAAGGGAAGGAAAGGAAGAAAGGTCATAGCCCCTAAGCTTTATTTTGAAATAATTTAGATTTAGTAAAGTTTTGATAACAGTATAGTGTTCAGTTTTCCTCAATTTTGCCATAGTAAAAATTTTAGAACCAGAAAGTTAGTGTTGGTTGCTATTAATAAAAATAGTATTCTTTTTCTATTAGTATACAATTTTGCATTTACTAATTTTATCTTCTTACTCTCCTCCAATGTGTGATACTCTTGGTCTTTAATTGTAAAGAAGTGAACATTTAACAGGTGGGGGGGTTTACATAGAGATTGATATTAGGAGTAATCTAGGATATATGTATATATAGCTGGACATAGAGTGGGGTGCTTGACTTTCATGAAGTAATGTTATTTAACATGTTCTTTTTACAGGCTCCCACAAAGGCAGCACCTAAGCAAAAGATTGTGAAGCCTGTGAAGGTTTCTGCTCCCCGGGTTGGTGGAAAACGCTAAATCAGCAGATCAGATTTTTAAATAAAGATCTATAATTCTCAAATTACTGGATATTTTACTTGAAACAGGCATGTTGGGATTACATGGTAATAGGTACACTCTAAAATTACCAACTTAGACGCTATTGAAACCAGGGACATTCTACCTCTGAGCTACATCTACAGCCCTCTTTACTGGGATTTACATACAGGGGCCACTACACACAGCTAAGACAGGCATCTTTTAAATGTTTGCTTTCTGGGGCTGGGACTGATGCTCAGTGGTAGATTGCATGCTTAGCATGGGCAGGCCCTCAGTTTGATCCCAAAAGCAAAGGTTTTATTTCTCAGGAATGACCCCACCCAATGTAAGCTGCTTGGTGAGATGTTAAATAAAACAAGATCTATCTGATGGCTGATTGCCAGCTTTGCTTAGTTGTGGTGTGTATGGCATATTATACAGGCTACTGTCTTTTGTTTTTAACACTTTGATTAGGTGGCCCAAAGTACAAGAGTACCGCATAGATTTATTCCAGGTCAGTTATTAAAAGATGTTCTTTTTCTTTTCATTTCTGTCAGCCATAGACTTGTTTATTTTATATTGGGACTGCCTTCTATTTACCGGGATCTCATATCATTAGCTGTTCGGTGAATTGAAGTGGCAGCTATAGCTGGGTATGGTGGGGCATGCATCTAATCCCAGTACTTGGGAGGCTAAGACAGGATTGTAGGATTGTGGACAGCCTCAGCTACTCAGTGAAGCCCTCAACAACTTACACCTTAAAAAAATAAAGAATAAAAGGGCTAAAGGTGTAGCTCGGAGGTAGAATGCTCAAGGATTCAATACCTAGTACTGTAAAAGCAAAAAAAAAAAATTTTTTTTGTTTATATTAATCTTGGTCTCAAAAAGTAAGCCTCCCCCAGGGGTGCTTTTAAGAAAGGGTCTTGATAAGTTGCTGAGACTGCTGGCCTTACTTGGGATACTCTTGAGTAGCTGGGATTATAGGTGGGTGTTATCACACCACCCAGCAAATGCAGAGTATATTGTACTTAATCCTGGAGTCGTCTTTTTTTAAGGTAGGGGTTTGACAGCCATGCCAAATTAAAAGTTTTTCAGTAGCTAGCAGATATTAAAGCTGTTGTGTATATTAGATGTGGTAAGAAAGAGTAGCTGTAGCAAAAGTAGCTTTGCCACTTGCCAACCTATGCCAAGTAACAAGGATACAACAGTGAACAAGCCATAGTCCTCTTTTGTGTAATAATACTTTCTTCACCTATAGTAATACTGGGTGCGTTTAACAACCAATACCAACATTTTCCCTCATCATTGTATCCCAGAGACATGGAATTACCGATTTTTCTTTCCAGTGGTGTATGTTAGGTTCAGGCAGGCATAATTCTAAGCCTGGGGTATCCTAAATTGGGGATAACAAGATGAGTAAGTTTGGGAAAACCTGAAAACAATTTATAAAAACATAAATGTAGAAGATAAGCTGGGTCTGGTAACCCATGCCTGTAATCCCAGTGTTTGGGAGGCTGAGACAGGAGGATATCAGGTTCACTGCCAGCCTCAGCAAATAAGACTCTTCAAGACCATTTCAAAATAAAATTGGCCTCTTCTATCAGTGTTTGATGTCCCCTGGGTTCAAGCCCGAGTTCTTAAAAAAACAAAGCTCAGTTGTTGGTAATGGCAAGGTTCTATTTATGAAGTTAAAGTGGAAATAAAGTCATCTATGAACAAGGAAAGCTTGTTTAGTCGAAATCAAATGAAGTCAGATTCAGTGGTGCACACCTGTAAGCCCAGTGCTTGTGCAGCTGAGATTTCAGGTTTAAGGGCCAGCCTCAGCAACATAGCAAGACACTGTTTATTTTTATTTTGAGGGGGGGTGTTGGGATGGAACCCAGGGGCATTCAACCTAGCTATACCCCTGACCCATTTTTTATTTTGGAACAGGGTCTCAGTAATTTGCAGAGGGCCTTACTAAGCTGAGGCTTTCTGTGAACTGTGATCCTCCAGTCTCAGCCTTCTGAATGCTGGGATTACAAGTGTGTGCCACCACACCTAGCTAAGACCCTCTTTTTAAATGAAAAAAAAAAAAAAAATGGGGCTGGAGGTGTAGCCTAGAAGTAGAATGCCCTTCAGTTCAATCCCCCCCCCCCAAAAAAAAGAATCCAAAATGAATGCTTAAATGGATACACATTGGCCAGGCGTGGTGGCACACGCTTGTAATCCCAGCGCTTGGGAGGCGGAGACAGGAGGATCGCACTGGTTTGAAGCCAGTTGCGCTGCCTTACGAGACCCTGTTTCAAAATATAAAAAAATAGGTCTGGGAGTGTAGCCCGGAGGTAGAAGGGCTTCCAGGAACCCCAGTATCACCAAAAAAAAAAAAAAAGGATACTCATTTTTGGACACTATAAAATGTCCCCTTTGTGGTCTAAAGTGGAACCACCAATTCTGATGGCCCAGGAATCCTAGTTAGACTAGAAGGGACTAGAAATAAACACTGGTTAGTAGGTCTTAGTCTTGAGAAAGGCTTTGCTCAGGAAGAAAGATACTTTGACCACCAGGAAAGCCTTTTGTTAAAAAGACATTGTTGGCACCATTTGTAAACGCAGTACCTGGGAGGCTGAGACTAGTGGACTGCATGTTCAAAGCCTGCTTCAGCCATTCACTGAGGCTCTCAACAACCTAGCAAGACCCTGTTTCTAAATTAGGTTTGGGGTGTAGCTCGGAGGTAGAAGACCTGAGTTTCATCCACAGTACCACACACACACGAATAAAAAAGTATTTCTATTGGTCCCAAAGGAGAATTCTTAGTGGGCTTCTCAGTTCTTTTTTGTTGTTTTCACACTGTGCTTGAGAAACTGAACTGGGTTGGCCATTTTCATAAAGCTAGATTTTCTTTAGTGATATTTGCTACTTCCATCCTACCTGTATTGTTTATTTAAATTTTGTTTAAATCCCTTTGCTTTATTATTTTTTAGTGTTAACTTTTGTCTCTATTGCAGGCAACTTACCTGATTTCTTTAAAACATTTTTATGGAATGAAACTAGGGATTAAGTCTAGGAGCACTCGAGTTACATCGTCATCCATCCCCTTTTTTTTTTTTTTAACTTGAGTCTTGCTAAGTTTCCAAAATTGGTCTAGAATTTATCCTCCTTTCCATTTCTCAAATACCTGTGATTATAGTCATGTGTAAAGCTTTTTTTATATTGTTTATGATCTTTTTTGTGTGTGTATAGTATTGGGAATAGAACCCAGAGCATTTTACCTTTGAGCTACACCCCCAGCCTTATTTTAGTTTTGAAACAAAGTGTTGCTAGGTTGATGAGTCTTATTACTAGGTTGATGAGTCTCACTACTAGCAGAGGCTGTCCGTGAACCTAAGATTCTCCTGTCTCAGCCTCCCAAGTAATAGGATTATAGGATAATAGGATTATAGGATAATAGGATTATAGGATAATGGGCGCCTTCATGATCGGATTACTGTTTATTTTAAGGGGAGTTGATGTCACAGTATAAGAGTAGTGAGGCTGGCCCAACACCATAGACCAATCAGCTCCTTGGGTAGATTTGGACATGTGCTACCCCCTTACCCCATGTAGGGGTGCATTTCCACCTTATAATTTCTTCCACCCCTAATTACAGTCGAAAACTGCAGACTGAGTAACCCTAAATGGATCCCATGCCTAAAAGTTAAGTTCTGGTTTGAGTGCCCTGCAATTCACTTGCTTCCCCTCCTGTCCCAACAAGGGTCAAAGAGCCTATTACAGAGATTGCAGAACAGACTGGGGAAAGATGATTGACATGTCTGGGATCAAAGCCCCAGAGGGGAAGCCAAGGAAGATAGGCTCTTGGAAGCATCACAGATTCAGCACAGAAAAGGATGGCCAGGGCCGCGGCTCCTACTACTAGCTCTCAAATTTGAGTTAGCATACAGTTAAAAATCCCCTTGATCTTTTATGCCTTTACATTGAGTGTAATATAGAGAACATCTCCTCCCTAGATTTATATGAAATATGTGCAATGAAGCTTAATAGTACTAGCTACTCCTTCCCATTCCTTTACAAATGATTGCCGTTTATATAATCTATATGGTGATCATTCCAGAGAATTCTATTTCTTGGGTCACTGGGAGCTAGGGGCTTAAGTTTAGAAATATTTGCAAACATTAAAATTTTAGAATGCTTATTAACTAGGATCTACATTTCCATGTGAATGGGGCTATCTTTGGTCCAGGGTCCAAAGGAATTTGTTAACACCCCAATAGCTAATGCTTTCATGACGTCAAGTGTCTGAACGAAGACAGAAAAACACATTGCCTTCCGGGTGGTTCGGATAGGATAACTGCCCGTCAGCTCCTACACGTGGCTGTTCTTAGAGCCAGGGGAAAGGGGAAACTAAACTAAAAAAAAAAAAAGAAAAAAAAAAAAAAGGGAAATTGCCAGGACTTAAGATGGCTCCTGGGAGCACTTTCCATTTCCTAGGAAAGGACTACCCGCTTCCAAAATGTCCGCCCGCAGTCCTGACGTCACTCGATCCGTTCCCTCAGGCCAGGCAGCGCGAGCGCTCCAATCGGGGCTCAGCCCACTCCCTCGGTGTGCGTCACTTCCGGTGGTGCAGCAGCCATTTTGTCAGTCGCCAGCGGATCCCGCGCGCTGGAGAAGTGCAGTTCCCCCTGGTTACAAACTCGTCCGTTCTCCCGCCGCGCTGCGGGCGCCGTGGATGAGCACTCACCAGGGCTGAAACTGGTCCGCCGCGGAGTGCCGCCGCCGCCCGCGCCGCGGACAGTGCGCGGCCTCCCTCCCGCGCCGCTGACAGGCGCCCTCGGGGAGCCGCCGTGCGCGATGTCAAGCGAGGAGAGCTACCGGGCCATCCTGCGCTACCTGACGAACGAGCGCGAGCCGTACGCGCCGGGCACCGAGGGCAATGTCAAGCGCAAAATCCGCAAGGCCGCCGCCTGCTACGTGGTCCGCGGCGGGACTCTGTACTACCAGCGGCGGCAGCGGCACCGCAAGACCTTCGCGGAGCTGGAGGTGGTGCTGCAGCCCGAGCGGCGCCGGGGCCTCATCGAGGCGGCGCACCTGGGCCCCGGCGGCACGCACCACACCCGGCACCAGACCTGGCACGACCTGTCCAAGACCTACTGGTGGCGAGGTGAGCGGCGAGCGCGGCCGGCGCCGGCTCCGCGGCGACTGAGGGTGGGGGACGCGAAAGCCGCCGCACTTCCACAGGAAGGAGGCCGGCCGCGGGGGCGGACCCTCGCCCGGGGTGGGGCCTGCGCGCCCGGCCCGCCCCGCCCGGTGCCCGGCGCCCGCACTGACGCCCGGACCCGGCGCCCCCAGTGACGCCCCGACCCGGCCCCCGCACAGACGCCCCGGCCCCGCGCCCGCAGTGACGCCCGGACCCGGCGGCCGCACTGATGCCCCGGCCCCCTGCCCCCTGCCCGCACTGATGCCCTGGTCCCCGGCCGGCATTGATGCCCCGGCCCCCCGCCCGCACTGACGCCCCGACCCGGCCCCCGCACTGATGCCCCGGCCCCAAGACCCCAGTGACGCCGCGGGGCCGGGCGGTCAGAGGCTTTTCTGGCCCGCGGTTCCCAGATTCCGCTACCACGGTGTCAGTGAGGAATAGTGCAGTTTTGTGCAGAAGTGCTGAGAAGTGATGGTGTGAACCGTGGTCTCCTACCTGGTTTTGCGGTGCAAGGGTTATAAAGTATCAGATACTCCTAATTCTAGACGCTCTGACGCTCTTCCATCTGCGCCTGGGAAGAGCGGCTGGGGAATGGCGAGGCGCTGAGTATATGCAGAAGAGCCTTGGTTACTAACGGGTCTCAGTCGTCAGAAAAAACCTCAAATCTCTTGACTCTTTGGGAACCAGCGTTAAGGAGGACCGCAGGTGCTTTTGTTTTCTCAACCACCTTTCCTTTCCACGAAGTTGGTAGATATTAAACTGCCCGGCTAGAATTAGGGAAGTGTACAGCCGCCACATAAGAGGAGTGCTGGGCGTGGTGGTGCATGCCGGCAATCCTAGTACACGTGCTGGAGTTGGCCGGGCGTGGTGGCGCACACTTGTAATTCCAGTACTTATGGAGCTGAGACAGGAGGAACGCAGGTGCAGGTTCGCGGCCAACAGCCCGCATTAGCAACTTGTGAGGGCCCCTACAACTTAGTGAGACCTCGCTTCCAAATAACGAATAAAATAAGGCTAGGGGTGTAGCTCAGAGGTAGACCCCCCCCCCCCGGGTTCAATCCACGATAAGAAAGGAAAGAAAGAGAGAGAGAGAAAAAAAGAAAGAAGGTTGGGGGTTTAGCCCAGAAGAAGTACGCCCCTGAGTTTAATCCCCAGTAATGGCCTCAATACAACACACACAGTGAAGTTTTGTTAGGAAGGATTCTCCCTCTCTTCATGTAGCACTGTAGAAATTAACTCAGGAATCTTGGTTACTTAACCTGTGAATACAGAAATTAGATTACAATACTAGTGTAAGTTTTATTCAGTTTATAACTTTATCATTAAACCTTTTCATTTACAAACTGCTGAGTAGTCCTTTTGTTCCACAGAGCATTATTTCATGCTTTCAGAAACACTCCAGATGTATATTCTTAAATGCTTTTTCTTAATTTATTTCCATTTTAGAAATAACTGAATTAAATTACAGAAACAATGCTGAAGAATAAATACAGGGTGATCACTCCATTTTGTTAGGATTGGTTTGAGCAGACAATATTTTGTTGAACTAATGTCTTGGGCATAGTATGTGTTAAAGATAGTAATTACAACCTAAGGTAACATTGATCAAGCTTTTACATGTGGGTGTAGAAATTACTTTGTTTTCACCTATTTGATTTTTTTTTTTTTTAATACTGGGCCCAGAGGAGCAGTCTGTCTCAAGCTACACCTCCAGTGCTTCTTAGTTTTTATTCTTATTTTTTATTTTTGTGGAACTGGGGGTTAAACTCACGGGAATTCTACCTTCAGTCTACACCTCCAGCCCTATTTTATGTTTTATTTATTTACTTTTTGCAGTACTAGGAATGGAACTCAGGGACATTCTACCTCCGAGGTATACCCCCAGTCCTATTTTTTTAATTCTTTATTTTTTGAAACAGGGTCTCAATAAGTTGCAAAGGGCTTCACTAAGTAGCTGAGGCTGGCTGTGAACCTGGATCCTCCTGTCTCACAAGTACTGGGATTACAAGCATGCACCACCACGCCCAGATTTTTATTTTATTTTTTGAAACAGGGTCTCACTTAATTGTGGATTGCCTCACTAAGTAGCTGAGTCTGGCCGTAAACCTGGGATTCTCTTATCTCAGTCTTCCAAGTACTAGGATTACAAGCATTTGCCACGATGCCTGATGCCTGGCTTCTTTTTTTTCTTTTCTTTCTTTTTTTTTTTTTTTTGAAAAAGGTCTCAGCCTGATATGGTAGCATATGTCTCTAATCTCAGTACTTGTGAGGCTGAGACAGGAGGATCACATGTTCATAGCCAGCCTTACCAATTTAAGGATGTTATAAGCAACTTAGTGAGACCCTGTTTTCCAGTAAAAAATAAAATAGGGCTGGTAGTGTAGCTCAGGAGTAGAATGCTATTGGGCTCAATCCCAGTACCATAAGAAAGAAAAGAAAAAATGATTACAGGTTTATAGGTGTGCTTCAGATGCTGAGCTTAACCACCCCCCCCCCCCCCCCGTGGGTCTGGGGATGGAAACCAGGGGCATTCGACCTTCAAGCTTCATGTCCTGCCCTATTTTTTATTCTTTATTTTGAAACAGGGTCTCACTAAGTTGCAGAGGGCCTCACCAAGTAGCTGAGGCTGTCCTCAAACCGTGATCCTCCGGTCTCAGCCTCCCAAATGCTGGGATTACAAGCGTGCACCACCACCCCTTGCTGTGTGTGTGTTACTGGAGATTGAACTGAGGGGTATTTGTCTCTGAGCTATGCCCTATTTTGAAACAGTCGAGTTAAATTGCTGAGGGCCTCGCTAAGTTTCTGAGGCTGGTCTCAAACCTGTAATCTTCCTGTCTCAGTTTTCCAAGCACTAGGATTACAAGTATGGGCCATCACACCTGCTACTTAACATTCTTTATGGACTTGAGTGTGTTTACACATTTGCACTTAATCATACATTAGTATACCCAAATTAAGTAATGATATAATCTTCAATTTTCTGAAATTTGACTTGTTTTTATTTTTACTATAGGTATATTAAAGCAAGTCAAAGATTACATTAAACAGTGTAGCAAATGCCAGGAGAAACTAGATCGTTCTCGTCCAATATCAGATGCTTCAGAAATGCTGGAAGAATTGGGACTAGACCTTGAATCTGGAGAAGAAAGTAATGAATCAGAGGATGACCTGAGCAACTTTACTTCACTTCCAACTACAGCCTCTAAATCTTCAAAAAAGAAGCCAGTATCCAAACATGAACTTGTCTTTGTAAGTATTACTTTCCATTTAGCTTTAACATTTTGAACTATTGTATTACTATTTGCAGGCTTGGTGAATTTTCTTTTATAAACCACTAACGCAAGCCGGGCGTGGTGGCGCATGCTTGTAATCCCCATGCTTGGGAGGCTGAGACAGGAGGATTGAACAAGTTCGAAGCCAGCCTCAGCTACTTACGTGAGGCTCTCAGCAACTTAGTGAGACCCTGTTTCAAAATAAAGTGTAAAATAGGCCTGGGAGTATAGCTTGGAGGTAGAAAAGCCCCTGGGTTCTACCCCCAGTACCACCAAAAAAAAAAAAAAAATCCACTGACCCTGCTTAGCTATTGGCACTGATGTTGAAGATTTAAGCAGGTATTTATGTCTGAAGTAGATCTTACTGAGTAAGACAAAAATGGGTCTTGCAGTAAGTTGTTATATAAGCTAAAAGTATGTTAGTACTGTTTTTTCACTGGTCATAAATATTGCTCTTCTCTAGAATGAACTTAATATCCTCTTGGCTTGGCTCTTTGTTAATTACCCCATCTTTAATATATCTTTGTAATGATGTATTAATACAGGTAGGCAAGCTATTTTTCTGGAGTAGTCTCTGGGTCATATAGAAGGTAAGATTAATCTAGCTAGGGTTTGAGTTGTAGTTTTCCAGCTAGTTTTTGTTTGTTTGTTGCCCTTTGTCCATTTCATACATCAAATTTATAATCAGTAAGAAGAGATAGCAAGAAGTGAGATAACAGGTTTTTACTATGTCAAGTAGAATAAATGTAGAAAATAGCAAGGGTAGTATATCTTTTTAATAATTTAGAGACATAAATAACAAGAAAAGAATAGAGGGTTATTTATCTATACCTAACAAGAAGGATTATTTCTTTTAAGGGTAAAAGATAAAGATGATATATAATACACCTTGATCTCCATCTTGTGACAGGTTGACACCAAAGGAGTGGTAAAACGATCTTCTCCGAAACATTGCCAGGCTGTCTTGAAACAGCTGAATGAACAGAGACTTTCCAACCAGTTCTGTGATGTTACTTTGTTAATTGAAGGAGAAGAGTACAAAGCTCATAAGTCTGTTTTGTCAGCTAATAGTGAATATTTTCGAGATCTTTTTATTGAAAAAGGCGCTGTTTCCAGTCATGAGGCTGTGGTGGATCTTTCTGGTAAGAATTTTCTAATACCCTTGCTTTATGGTATGAGTAGAAGAGGTTTGTGTATATGTGTGTGCTCCAAACACAGAATTTATGCTAACATAAAGGCTTAATTATAGAAGTAGACCGACTCAACTTTAAAGGCACTTCTTTTTAGCAAGTCTTTCAAGAGTTATAGAAAAGGCTGTTCTTAACAGCCTTTTTCTGGCTTCTTAGGCCAGAAAGTTGTAACAGAAGAATTATTTCTGGAATTTAAATAGATAAAAACAGTTTGAAGGAAATCCACAACTGCATTGGTATTATTACACTAAATGAAAATGCTATTTTTAAATTGCCTCTTTATATCTTAATTTGTGTGAGATGTGATTATACAAGGAGTACATTTGTCTTTTTATATAAGATTAATCATTAGGTGGGTTTGGTAACACATGCTTATAATCCCAGTACTTTGGAGGCTGATATTGGTGGATTACAAGTTTGAGGCCAGCCTCAGCAACTCAACAAGACTATATTTCAAAAATTAAATAGAAAAAAAAAGACAGGAAGTATAGTTCAGAAGTGGAATGCCCTTGAGTTCAGTCATCAATACTAAAAATTAAAAAAAAATTAAAAATCATTAGGTCAAACTATCAGTGTAAAAAAACCATCAGTGTAGAAAAATAAAATTTTCAGGTTAGGTTTTTTTAGTTATTATTGCTGTTGTTATAAATGACTAGTTTAAAGCCAGGCATGGTGGTGCACACTTGTAATCTCAGCATTTGTGAGGCTGAGACAGGAGGATCTGGGTTCGGGAACAGCCTAAACTATTTAGTGAGATAGTGAGGCCCTTTGCTATTCAGTGAAACCCTGTTTCAAAATAAAGAATAAAAAGCCGGGCCTGGTGGCACACACTTGTAATCCCCATGCTTGGGAGGCAGAGACAGGAGGATCACGCAGTTTCGAAGCCAGCTGCACTGGCTTAAGAGACCCTGTTTCCAAATAAAAAGCATACAATAGGTCTGAGAGTGTAGCCTGGAGGTAGAAGGGTTTCCAGGAACCCCAGTACCACCAAAAGAAAGAGAGAGAGAGAGGGAGGGAGAGGGAGAGAGAGAGGGAGAGAGAGAGAGAGGGAGAGAGATAGGGAGATAGGGGTGTAGCTGAGAGAGAGAGAGAGAGAGAGAGAGAGAGGGGGGGGGGAGGGAGGGAGGGAGGGAGGGGTGGGTGTAGCTCGGAGGTAGAATGCCCGAGTTCCATCCCTAGTACCACAAAAAAAAAAAAAAAAAGACTAGTTTGACTTTCTCTTTCCTGAACTAGAATTTATATGTATTTAAAAAGAAGATAGGCCGGGCGTGGTGGCGCACGCTTGTAATCCCAGAATTTGGGAGGCTGAGACCTGGAGGATCTCGGTTCACGGACAGCCTCAGCTACTTAGTGAGGCCCTCTGCAACTCAGTGAGACCCGGTTTCAAAATAAAGAATAAAAAATAGGGCAGGGAGTGTAGCTCGGAGGTCGAATGCCCCTGGGTTCCATCCCCAGACCCACAAAAAATAAATAAATAAATAAAATAAAAAGAAGATTGGAGCCAGGTATGGTGGTGCACACTTGTAATCCCAGAGTTTGGGAGACTGAGACAGGAGCTTTGCACCGGTTCGAAGCCAGCCTCAGCTACTTAGTGAGGCTGTCAGCAACTTAGACCTTGTTTCCAAATAAAGTATAATAGAGGTCTGGGTATATAGCCTGGAGGTAGAAAAATATTAAAAAATAAAATAAAAAGAAGATAGGAGTATAGTACAATGTGTATATTTCTATACTTTCTTTCCCTTTTTTGTACTAGAGATTGAACACCAGGGCATGCTACCCCAAAGCTACAATCCTAGACATATTTTATTTTTATTTTAAAACAGGCTCTTGGTCTGTTGCTGAGACTGGCCTCCAACTGCTCAACTTCTTGTCTCGGCCTCCCAAATACTGAGATTATAAGTGTGTGCCACCATACCTGGCTGTAGTGTTATTTTCACAAGTGTTACTTTGCTTGATGGGAGTGCTTTTTTTTTTTCCAGTGCAATATTTAATTATTTAATTTTGTGTGTGGCTATGTGGTACCGGGGAATGAACCCAGAGGCATTCTGCTTCTGAGATACATCCCCAGACCTTTTTTTTTTTTTTTTAACCTTTTTTGAGGTACTGGGGTTTGAACCCAGGGGCATTCTACCTCCGAGCTACATCCCCTTCTCTATTTTTTATTCCTTATTTTGAAAAAGCGTCTCACTAAGTTGTGGAAGGCCTCACTAAGTTGCTGAGGCTAGCTCAAACCTATGATCCTCCTGTCTCAGCCTCCCAAGTACAGAGATTACAAGTGTGTGCCACCATGCCTGGATTTTATTTTCTTTTTGTTTTGAAACAGGCTCTCACTAGGTTGATGATAGTCTCACTACTTTCTGTGGCTGTCCTTGAATCTGTGAGCTTCCTGTCTCACACTCTCAAATACTTGGATTACATACATGCACCACCATGCCCAGCAAATTATTCTTTTATTTACTGATTTTGTGTGCTTGATTATCAATTACTGAAGAAGGTATTTTAGAACATTAATTAATGTGATTCATTTGTCTGTTTATCCAGTTTTTATTTCACATATCTTGAGGCCATGTTAGGTGCAGTATCAGTTTAGGATTATTCCTTTATGATAAACTATCTTTTATGTAGTGGCTTTCTTCATTGTTCACTGTTAAATTCTGTTTTTGGTTGCTATTACTATAGCAGTGTGAATAGTATTTTTTGTTTCCTAATCAGCTTCCTCTGTTTATCTCGCCTAGCCCTATCTTACTTATTTTTTTTTTTTATTATTTTGAAAGAGTCTCAGTATGTTGGCAAGGACCTCTCTTAAGATGCTGAGGCTAGCCTCAAACCTGTGATTCTTTCTCAGCCTCCCAAGTATTGGTATTATTGATGTAATACCAATTACTGATGTGCACCACCGCACCTGGCTTATTTTTAATTTTCAGTCTCCTTGATCTTGTTTTAGATGTTTACTTAAATATATTTCTAGAGTTTTGTTTTTAATTGGGTATAATGATCCCTGACTTCTGTCTTGCATGGAAACTGTTGGACATCCTGAATAGGTTTTGAAAGATTGCATTCTCAGCCCAAAAATTGTCTTTACCTCATTCTCTTCTGTTTTTCTGAAACTAACGAGACAGATATCCACACTTCATCATCTATGTCTCTTAGTGTCTCATTCATATTTTGTCCAACTCTTTGTAGTTTATGCTGGAAATTTTTAGTTTATTCATTTTTTCGTTGTGTTTAACTTATTATTTATCTAATTTGTGTTCCATTTTTAGAGATTCTGTTTTTATCTTTCTCTTTGAGGGCAGCTTGCTTTTATGGTCCTTTGCTCTTTACTGTGTCATTTCTTTATTTTCAGTACTTGATAATTATAGTACCTAATTTATTTTCTCTTTATTTTTCCTTTTACAGTCCTTAAAATTCTTACTGACTTTGTGTGTGTATGCTTGTGTTTTACTAGAGATTGAACCTAGGGGCTTTCTACCTCTGAGCTATACCCCCAGCCCTTATTTATGTATTTATTTATTTAGTTAGTTAGTTTGTGTTTGTGTCTGGTACTGAAGATTGTACTTCCACCCTTTTTCTTTTTGAAATAAGATCTCACTTATAAGTTGCACAAGGAAGGCCTTGCTAAGTTGCTGAGGCTGGCCATGAACTTCTTCTGTCTCAGCCTCATTAGTACTGGGATTAGAGGTGTGCACAGCTGCACCTGGCTTTTTAAAAATTTTTATTTATTTTTCTTGAAACGGGATCTTACTAAGTTGCTGAGGCCTCATTTTCATTCTGATTCCTGTCTTATCTCAGTTTAAGTCTTTCCTTTATAGTTGTATGTTCACTAGCTGGTTATATAAAAGTGTCACATTTTGCATATTTTGAGTCAAAACTGAAACAGCAAGTAAGAGTTTTTGAAAGATTGCATTGGCTCTCTGTGTAATAAACCTTTCTAATTTAAGATAAATTATTATATAAGAAAAAATCAAGATGTGTTAGTATATATTTATATCATCTAATGTAAGAAGGGGAAATATTTTTACTATATTAAAAAAACTAAAGAAAGCTGTACAAATTCTTTTTTGGGAGGAGATGGGGATAGAAATATAAATAGAACTCAGGACCTTGAAAACATGTCCTACCACTAAGCTTCACCTTTAGCCTTATATGACTTCTTAGTAATCTACTCATAGAATTATCACTGTATAATGGTTTTGTCTGATATTTTTAATGATGTGAATATTGAAAATTAAAAATGACTTTTGAGAGTCAAGTTCTGACCATATTCTCCCACATAAAATAAGAATATAAGCTGGGTGTGATGATGCTCACCTGCAATCCCTGTACTGGGAAAGCTGAGACAGGATAGCAGGTTTGAGGCCAGCCTCAGTAACTTAATGAGGTCTTCCACAACTTTGCAAGACCCTGCTTGGCAATAAAAAAATACAGCCAGATGTGATGTCCCACACTTGTAATTCCAGTACTTGGGAAGCTGAGACAGGAGGATCGTAGGTTGTCACCAGCCTCAGTTACAGTCACTTAGTAAGATTTCAACTTAGTGAAACCCTGTTTTCAAAATAAAGAATAAAAAATAGTACTGGGACTATAGCTCGGAGGTAGAATGCTCCTGGGTTTAATCTCTAGTACTGCAAAAAAATAAAGAAAGAAAATAGGGCTGGGCCATAGCTTGGAAGTAGAAAGTCTGGGTTAATCCCTAGTACCACAGACACACACACACAAAGAGTACAATTTATATATATAAATATTATATATATATATTATATACATATGTAATAGATATTATGTATATTTATATACAAAATATATAAATACACATATCTTTGAATTCAGAATAAGCAAACTACAGCCCCAGGGCCATTGTCACTTTCCTCCATTTGTAAAGAAGGTTGTATTAGCGCAGCCATGCCCATTGTGCACATCTACTTTCTAGCTACAGTGTCAGAGCTGAGTACTTGGAGCAGGCATCTTGACAACTTTATGGCCTGTAATGTGTATCATCTGACTCTTTTAAGAAAAATTTTGCTGATTCCTGCCTTAGTTCTTAATTTTTAGTTGTAGAATACTTTGTTAAATTTAAATTAAATTTTTATGTGGACTATTTGATTAACAAATAAACCTATACTTATTGAAGTGAGGTTAGGGAACAGGTTGGTTGAACCCTACCTACTCACCTACCTCCCTTTTTTTTATACCCTCCATTCTCCAGCAGCTGATTCTTGAGGGGAATTTGAGGACCCCCCCACAGGGTTCTAAGGAGTACAGTTTGAAAATGACTGCCTTACAACAACTCTTGAGGTAGTAAATCTGATATTATTTTCTATTATTAGGTATTGAGCGACTTGGCTCATCAAAACGAGTCAAACAGCCAGAACAGAAAGCAAATCCAAGGGTAATTAATGGCAGAATAAATAGTCATAATTGTCTTGTATTATATTTTATATTGTCATAATTCTATGTTAATTATTCTTATAGGGTGGTTTAATGATGATTGACTTTTTTTTTTAATGCCCTACCTTTTTTGTTTCATATAGGTTTTTGTAAGGCAAGCTTTCTTCCTCTGCTGGAATTTGCCTATACTTCCGTACTCAGTTTTGACTTCTGTAGCATGGCTGATGTTGCCATTTTAGCTCGTCACCTTTTCATGTCAGAAGTTTTAGAAATTTGTGAAAGTGTACATAAGCTAATGGAAGAGAAGCAACTAACAGTGTATAAGAAGGGTGAAGTACAAACAGTCGCATCTACCCAGGACTTATCAGAACACAATGGAAGTATAGCACCTCCTATCGCTAGCAATGAGGGTACTGCAACGACTTTATCTAGTGAACTTGGGGATTGTGAAATTGTACTGCTGGTAAATGGAGACTTGCCAGAAGCTGAGCAGAATGGAGAGCTAGAACGACAGCCTGAGCCCCAGGTTTCTTCAGCAGCTGAAGCTGCTTTGTCTTCTGTGGAATGTATAACTGATTCCCATCCTGAAATTGAATCTGTTGATTTAGTAACAAAAAACAACCAGATGGAACTGGAAACTTCAAACATCAGTGAGGATGGTACAGTTTCTAATTTTCATCCTAAACTTTCAAAAGAGAATATAATCAGCAGCTCTCAAGAGAACAGTGATACAGGAAATGATACATCAACTGAGGATATCTGTGTTGAAGACATTTCAAAACATGGGGAAAACTTTGATCAACCTTTAAAAGATCAGGAAAGTCAAGTTACACCAATAACAAAGACAGAACCTGATCCTGAGGATGATACTTACAGAAGTAGGCTTCGGCAGCGTTCTGTTAATGAAGGGGGATATATCCGACTACACAAGGGAATGGAAAAAAAGCTGCCAAAACGGAAAGCCATTCCCAAGTCAGCAGTTCAACAGGTATGATGTTAAAAGAGTTGACCTTTGTAGTTTTAGCTTTAGATTGAAAGCATTCTGGTAATGAACTTATACCTAAGGAAAAAATTATTGGGGAGGGGAAATGGATATAAGAGAGCAACTTCAAGTTTGAAATACTGTTTTAATAAGGTAATATGAACTTGAGATATTTTTGTTATATAAAACTTGATACATGGCCTTAAAAATCAAATGTATATATTCACTTAGATTTTTGTTTTCTGTTCCTCAACTAGGTAGCCCAAAAATTAGTTCAAAGAGGGAAAAAGATGAAACAGCCAAAAAGGGAATCTAAGGAGAACACCGAAGAAGTGTCCCATAAATGTGGGGAATGTGGAATGGTTTTTCAGAGACGGTATGCCTTTATAATGCACACACTGAAACATGAAAGAGCTAGAGAGTACAAATGTCCAGTAAGTATCTGGAAAGATCATTGAAGGTGGCTCTAAACTCATAAATAGAATCCAGCTTATTGATTGGTTATTATTCTTACCACTGAATTCTATTTCTCTTAAATTGATGTAAGAATCATTTATCTCATTCATACATGTCATTTACTTTTCCCCTCAAATATTCAGTGATTTACCTCTTTTTCCTCTATTTTATTTTGTAGTACTGGGGATCAAACCCAGGGGCATTTTACCTCTGAGCTATACCCCCACCCCTATTTTATTTTATTTTTTTGATACAGAACCTAAGTTGATGAGAGTCACTACTTGATGAGACTGTCCTCAAACCTGTGATTCTCTTGTCTCAGCCTCCCAAGTACTGACATTACAGGCGTGCACTGTCACACCCAGCTTCTTTGCTTCCTCTTGAAACCATACCATAGTAAGCTGGTGTGGTGCGCATGTGCTTGGGAGGCTGAGACAGGAGGATTGCACAGGTTCAAAACCAACCTCAGCTACTTTATGGGGCTCTCAGCAGCTTAGTGAGACCCTGTTTCCAAATAAAGTATAAAATAGGTCTGGGAGTATAGCCCAGAGGTAGAAAAGCCCCTGGGTTCTACCCCTAGTACCACCAAAAAAAAAAAAAAAAGAAAGAAACCATAGTAAGAAAATAGTAAAAAGATCATCAAAAAATATAAACTGAAAGCCAGGCGTGGTGGCACACGCTTGTAATCCCAGCATTTGGGAGGCTGAGACCGGAGCGTGGTTCACGGCCAGCCTCAGCTACTTAGTGAGGTCCTCCACAACTTAGTGAGACCCTGTTTTAAAATAAAGAATAAGCCAGATGCGGTGGCGCATGCCTGTAATCCCTGCGCTTGGGAGGCTGAGACAGGATCGCACGGGTTTGAAGCCAGCCTCAGCTACTTAGTGAGGCTTTCAGCAACTTAGACCCTGTTTCCAAATAAAATATAAAATAGGTCTAGGAGTATATGCCAGTGGTAGAAAGCCTCTGGGTTCCACTCCCAGTACCACCAAAAATAAAGAATAAAAAAATAGGGCAGGGGATGTAGCTTGGAGGTCAAATGCCCCTGGGTTCCATCCCCAGACCTGCCCCTTCCAAAACAACATATATATATATATATATATATATATATATATATATATATATATATATATATATTGAAGCCTGGTGTGGTGGCGCATGCTTGTAATCTCAGTATTTGGGAGGCTGAGACAAGAGGGTCGCCAGTTTTCAGCTATCCTTAGCTAGTTAGTGAGGCCCTCTGCAACTTAGACCCTGTTTCAAAATTAAGAATTAAAAATAGGACTGAGAGCCGGGCGTGGTGGAGCATGCTTTATAATCCCAGCATTGGGAGGCTGAGACAAGAGGATCATGGTTTGCAGACAGCCTCAGCTACTACTTAGTGTGAGGCCTTTGCAATTCAGTGAAACCCTGTTTCAAAATAAAGAATAAAAAATAGGGCTGGCGTTGTAGCTTAGAGGTAGAATGCCCCAATGTTCCATCCCCAGTACCGCAAAAAAAAGGAAGGGCCTTGAGCATACCTCGGAGGTAGAATACCCCTGGGTTCCAACCCTGGTACTGCAGTAACACACACACACACACACACACACACACACGAATTCAGTCTTTTCCTCCTGCTGCTGAGTCATGCAGAGGCTAAGGCTTGGGCGCATTCAAAATGTGGCTATTTGGCTTCACCTGTAACCCACTTCTGTAGAGGAAGGCATTGGCATTGGAGGTGTAGTGGACATCAGTCAGTACTGCTTTACAAGGTCTCCCTCATTCATGGTGGATAGCATGTGGAATTCCCAAAGCTGCCATAGTCTTAGATAAGCACCAAGCTTTTTTGTGTGCTTGCAATTCAACCATGATGAACCAACATGTGTCAAGTTGGAGGAGGCCCTTTGTGCTGTGCACCAAATCATCCTAATTAAAGTTGGTGACAATAAGAAACTAGGGGAATGGGAAGGCCTCTGTAAAGTTGACTCAGAGGGGAAATACCATAAAATGGTTGGTTGCAGTTGTATAGCAGTTAAGGGCTATGGCAAAGAATCTAAGTTCAAATATGTCATTAAAGATGCACTTCATATTCTGAGCTGAGTGGGTTGCATGCCTATAGTATCAGTACTTAGAAGGCTATGACAGGAGAATCACAAATTGGAGGCCAGCCTTAGCAGTTTAGGAAAACACTGAGCAACTTAATGAGACCATATTTCAAAATAGAAAGGGATAGAGGTTTAGCTTGGAGGTGAAATGCCTGTGGGTATAATCCCCAGTACAAAACAAAATTTTTTAAAGTACTGGTGATTGAACCCCAGTCCTATTTTATTTTTTAGTTTGAAACCGGGTCTCACTAAGTTACTGAGTTTGTCCGTGAACCTGTGATCCTTCTCTCTCAGCCTATCAAATAACTGGGATTACAGGTATGTACCAGCACACCTGGCTAAAAAAATTTTTTTTAATATTTTATTCTGAAATATAGATAGGCATCAGGAATCATCAGATTCATGAGAAAACATTTCAAGAACAAAAGCAACTTTCTGAGCATGGTGGCACACACTTATAATACCAGTACTTTAGACGCTGAGACAGGAGGATCGCAGGTTCAAGACCAGCCTTAGCAACTTGGTGATACCCTGTTTCAAATAAAAAAAATAAAATCGGGCTGAAGGTGTATCTCAGAGGTAGAACACCCTAGGGTTCAATCCCCCTTAACACACACACACACACACACACACACAAAGCAACTTTAAGGAATCTTAAGACTGTAGTAAAAAACACACAAACTCTCACAAACTATGACTTAGAAGATAAATGAAAAAAAATCTATGAAACAAAAACATACACTTTTTCTTGTTTTAGTTCCTGAATGTAACAACAGTTTACTTAACATTTTTATCTTATTAGGTATTATAATTAGTCTAGAGATAATATAAAGTTTGAAAGGATGCAGGTGGGTAAAATATAGATAGTAGTAAAGGGAGATCCCCAGATAAAGCTGTGTACCAAGCATAGGGAGCAACCAGTTTCAGTTGCTTGCAACAAGACATAGGTGATTGTGTGTTTTAAATAAACTTAGTGAGACCCTGTTTCCAAATAAAATATAAAAAATAGGCCTGGGCGTGTAGCCTAGAGGTAAAAAGCCCCTGGGTTCTGTTTCATCCCCACTACCACACACACACACACACACACACACACACACACATACACACACACACTTCTCAGTAGACAGTTGAAAATTTAGTGAAGAATTAGTACTAAATACAAGGAAAAAGGAAGTTGGACATAGTGATATTTTTAATGTAAGCTATTTGGGGGGCTGAGGCAGGAGGGCCTCAAGTTTCAGCTCAACCATGGGCAACTTAGAAATCGTAACTGGACTGGGTGTGTTGTCGCATGACTGTAATCCCAGTATTTGAGAGATGGAGACAGGAGTGTCACAGATTTGAATCTAGCCTCAGCAATTTAGGGAGGCCCTCAGCAACTTAGAGAACCTGTTTTAAAATAAAATTTAAAAAAAGTAGGGCTAGGGTTGTAGCTCAGAGGTAGAGTATCCCTGGATTCAATCCCTAGTACTCAAAAAAAAAAAAAAAAAAAGATGAATTTTGTCTCAAAATTTAAAAGGCTAGGAATGTTGCTCAGTGGTAGAACATTTGTCTAGCATGCTAGGCTAGGGTCAATCCCAAGTACAGCACCCCCCCCAAAAAAAAAAATAAACAGGAAAGGCTCATAGTTCATCCTGTGGCTCAACTTTTCCTAAAATTTACAAGCGAATAAAACACGAATATAACTATTTTTAAATTAGGGTAGTAGGAACTTATACGTGTGTAGGGAATGGGATAAAGAAGAGAAATGGCAACCAGTAAATATGTTAGTTTCCAAAGTTAATATAGAGAGTGAAGTAGGCCTGTAAATCCCAGTTCTTGGGAGACTGGAACAGGAGGATATCAGGTTCAAGGCCAGCTGCAACAACTCAGGGAGACCCTGTTTCAGAATAAAAAGTAAATAAAAGGCCTAGAGCTGTAACTTGGAGGTAGAACACCCGTGTGTTCAGTCTCCAGTACCAAAGGGGAAAGAGAATTGTAGCCAGGTGTGGGGATACTGTAGTTTAAACTATAAAGGGCTCTGGATGTAGTCCAGTGCTGAAGTGCCCCTGGGTTCAGTTCTTATTACTGTCTCTTCTTCAAATGTTTTGTAGACAATAAGCATGTATTTTGATTTAAAAAAAAAAAGCCGGGTGTGGTGGTGCACACTTATAATCCCAGTACTTGGGTGGCTGAAATAGGAGGATACAGGTTCGTGGCCAGCCTCAGCTACTTAGGCCCTCTGCAACTTAGACTTTGTTTCAAAATAAAGAATAAAAATATATGCCTGGGGATGTAGTTCGGCAGGAGAATGCCCCTGAGTTCAATCCCCAGCACTACATACATACATACATACATACATACATACATACATACATACATCTCCCACGAATCCCTAGCAACTACAAGGTAAAAATTAGTCAGCTGGGTGTGGTGGTACACTCTTGTAATCCCAGTACTTGGGAGGTTGAGACAGGATCGCAGGTTGTGGCCAGTCTCAGCTATTTGGTGAGGCTCTCTCCAACTTAGTGAGACCCTGTTACAAAATAAAGAATAAAAAACCAGGCTGGGGTGTAGCTTGGAAGTAGAATGGCCCTGGTTTCAATCCCCAGCACCACCAAAAAAAACCCATTAGTCTTTAACCTTTCTACTTTTTCCAGTTCTTTCTGCTTCAGTTATTAGTAATATAGCGATAATATTCTGTTTCTATCAAACATTTTTGAAGAGCCAGCTCAAGCCCAGTCCTTTCCTCATTTCTCTCATTTTTCTCTTTGTGTGTGTGTGTGTGGTACTGGGGATGGAACCCAGGGGCATTCTACCTCCGAGCTACACCCCCAGTCCTATTTTTGATTTTTATTTTTAAACAGGGTCTCACTTAGTTGCAAAGGACCTCAATAAGTAACTGAGGCTGTCTGTGAAACATAATCCTCCTGTCTCAGCCTCCCAAATACTGGGATTCCAAGTGTGCACCGCCATGCCCGGCTCCCACTTCTTAAATACATTTTTACACAGAAATCCTGTGCTGTGTTTAGATTTTAAGCTTCTTTGAAGTAGGGTCTAAATCTTTATTCCTTCCATCTTTCTGATCTGGTAACTAGCATATTATCTTTTACATGGCATATGTGATTATTGATTTTTAAATTCCAGAGATGGGAAGTTGAAATATTAGTTGAGTTTTATGCTATATTTTATAATAGAAATATATTTAGACAAATTTGTTTACTTTTTCTTTTAGTTATGTAAAAAACAGTTTCAGTACAGTGCCTCTTTGCGAGCGCACCTTATTCGACACACCAGAAAAGACTCACCAACTTCATCCTCATCCAATCCCACCTCTAATGAGGCATCAGGAACATCATCTGAGAAGGGCAGAACGAAACGAGAATTTATTTGCTCCATATGTGGAAGAACATTGCCTAAATTATATTCTCTTCGAATACATATGTTAAAGCACACAGGTGTCAAGCCACATGCATGCCAGGTAAAGTTGTAACATTTAGTTTATTAAAGATTACAGCTTAATTATGGTGATGATGCTAGTTAAGGTGTATTCTGGAGTCACCCTCAGTCTTGTAAAATGTCAGGAAACTTAATGACTTCTTCAGTTGCCTAGATTAAGGGTGATTCACTATTCTTTAATTTGCTCTCTGAAGTTGTAATATAAAAAGAATCTGTTTTGTTTGTGAAATACATTAAAGTCTGGAGGATCTGTTGGGTGAAGATACCCAGTTCATCATCCTAATCATCCCTTAGCCCTCAGTAGGCTAAGGATGGACTGGAAAGGAACTGATAGGTTAGACAAGTCCCCTTGGTTTGAAAAAGTCCTCCCCAAGCTATGTGTTCTTCTCTCTTTCTGAGTATTAAGGTAACCAAATGCCAAAATATGACTTCTGGATAAAGAGTCTTGTGATTGTTGGGCATGGTGGTGCACACTTGTAATCCCAGCATTTGGGAGGGTGAGACAGGAGGATTGCGGTTTGCAGACAGCCTCGGCTAGTTAGTGAGGCCTTCTGCAACTTAGTGAGACCTTGTTTCAAGATAAAAAATTAAAAATAGAAAAATAGGGCTGGGGATGTAGCTCAGAGATAGAATGCCCCTGGGTTAACAAGAAAAGAAAAAGAATCTTCTGATTAGTTAGCTTTAGGCTGTTTCCAGTGAAAAGTTTTTAGTAGCATCTGGTTATGCATGTAAGCAGGACCCACTATTTTTTATAATTAAACAGCTTTGAAATCAGTAAGATTTTTTAAAGTATTTCCTTTTTAAGTTTTTAATTATATGAGGGAGGGTATATTCTAAGAGAAGGGGATGAATCCTTCACCCAGCTTTAATAATTATCAGCTGGATTTATCCATACTGTCTAACCCACTGCCCTTTTCCCCACCACCACAATTATTTTGAAGCCCAGCCCTAAGTATAATTTTATTCATAAATTAAATACCAACTAATAGTTGAGCCTCTGGTGTTCCACTGTAGCAGTACTCAAAATAGGTGGCTCAGTGGAAAATAAATCAGAAATAAAAGGGTAAACATGTAAGCCAGGCGTGGTGGCACACGCTTGTAATCCCAACATTCGGGAGGCTAAGACAGGTGGATCATGGTTTGTAGACAGTCTCAGCTACTTAGGCCCTCTGCAACTTAGTGAGACCTTCTTTTAAAAAAAAAAATAGAGCAGGGGGTGTAGCTCGGAGGTTGAATGCCCCTGGGTTCCATCCCCAGACCCGCAAAAAAGAAAAAGAAAAAATAAGTAAACATGTAGAAATTCTTACAGCTATTTGACATTATTGTGAGATTATGTTTAACAAACCTCCCTCCCCAGTGGATTGGGGAAAGAAAAAAGTTCTTCATCAGAGTTTGAGAAAGACTATTTTATGTATAGGAGGAGATGAGTATATTGTTCATTTAACTTTAGTCTCTCTTAAATGTACTGTTTGCCAGTTTATAAGGGTATCACAAGATCTTTTTTGTGTGTGTGGATTTTTGGGTACTCCTTTGTGCTCCTCCAGTGGTCATATAGATTTAAGGAAAATAGCATTCATTTTCGTTAAGTACTGAATTGGAAAAGAAATCTATTAGTTAGCTGGGTGTGGTGGCACATGCCTGTAATCCCAGGGCTTGAGAGGTCAAGACATGAGGATCACAGGTGTGAGGCCAGCCTCAGCAATTTAGGGAGATGACACTTTTCAAAAAAAAAAAAAAAAAAAAAAAAGGGCTGGGGCTGTAGTTCAGAACTTGAATGATCCTGGGTTTAATCTCTAGTAAAGAAAGAAAGGAAGGAAGGAAGGATGGAAGGAAGGATGGATGGATGGATGGATGGATGGATGGATGGATGGATGGATGGATGGATGGAAGAATTTACTAGGTAGCCAGGCATGGTGGCACATGCTTGTAATCCCAGCATTTAGGAGGCTGACAGGAGTATCACAGTTTGTGAACAGCCTTAGCTACTACTTACTGAAGCCCTTTGCAACTCAGTGAGACTTTAATTCAAAATAAAGAATAAAAAATAGGCCAAGTGTGACGCAAAGAAAAGTAATAATAATAATAATTTACTAGGTAGTATACCTTTGACACTTATGGTTTCAACTTTCATTTTGTTGTTTGCTAATAATTTTAATTACACAAATTCAAATTTAATTTAATTATATTATTTAAAGGTTTTGTTTGGTTTTGGTTTTGTACTGAGGATGGAACCCAGGGGCATTCTACCTCTGAGCTACACCCCCAGCCCTATTTTTTAGTCTTTTATTTTTGAAATAGGTTCTCACTGAGTTGTGAAGGGCCTTGCTAAGTAGCCAAGACTGTCCGTAAACTGTGATCCTCCAGTCTCAGCCTCCTGAATGCTGGGATTACAAGTGTGCACCACCATGCCCGGCTGTTTAAGGTATTTATTTAAAATAATAGGAAGTTTCTCTGTTCTTATTCTTCAGAAACAGCACCTATTTCCTTTTTTGTTTTATTGACTTAAACATTCTTTAGGGCTGGGGACATAGCTCAGTGGTAGGGAGCTTGCCTAGCATGTACAAGGTTCTGGGTTCAATCCCCAGGGCTGAAAACAAAACAAAATATCTTCTATTCTGTCATAGGTCTGTGGGAAGACTTTTATCTATAAGCATGGTCTAAAATTACACCAGAGTCTCCATCAATCACAAAAGCAGTTCCAGTGTGAATTATGTGTTAAGTCATTTGTTACTAAACGGAGTCTTCAGGAACATATGAGCATTCACACAGGTAATGAGAAATATATATTGACATAGCTATGTTGTATATACTTTACTATTATGTTGATTGTGCTTTAATTATATTAGATATTGTGATACTGCTGGCTATAGGGGTACAGTTTTTTTAATTATTAAACAAAGTTAAAAGGTTTTCTCAAGCTGGGTGTGGTGTTGCACACTTGTAATCTCAGTGCATGGGTAGCTGAGACAGGAGGATCACAGGTTGGGGGCCAGCCTCAGCAACTTAGTGCCATCTGCAATTTAGTGTGTTTCAAAATGAAGGAATAAAATAGGGCTAGGAATATAGCCCAGATGTAGAATACCCCCCTGGGTTCTATCCCTAGTACTACCACACACACAAAAAAAAGATTTTCTTAAATCTAGTTTTAAAACTCTTATGTAAAAATGTGCTTTTTATTTCTCTTAAAGTAGAAAAATATGTACGGTATATAAAAATCAATGAATACTGAGTCCTAAAAAAACTTCATACTTCTAGAATGTTAAATGGCGGCAGATGTAAATGTCAACATGGTAGATTGCTTATAATTTCATTAGAATTTTTATTCTGCACATACTTATTTTCAGATGCTTTAAAGTCAAAATGTGGGAATGGCTACTGAACTGTAAATACCTGATACAAGAACATGTATTCAACTCTTACTATTTTACAAACCACAGATTATGCAAACATTCTTTAGGTAGTAGCCTTTGCTAGAACAGGCTGGTACCACATAACAGTGTTCAGTCACCAGTGGACTCTACGTAACAGTGGTTCCATAAAATTATATTACCTAGTGTCATAGCCATCTTAGTTTAGATGTTTGTACAATAAAGAAATCACTTAAGGACACAATTCTCAGATTAGTGTCCCTTTCATTAAGCAATGCATGACTATGCTATAGTTTTGAGAGGAAATAAATATTTTTTTTTTTATTATTTTTGGTGGTACTGGGGGTGGAACCCAGAGGCTTTCTACCTCCGGGCTATACACCCAGACCCATTTTATATTTTATTTGGAAACAGGGTCTCACTAAGTGGCTGAGAGGCTCACTAAGTAGCTGAGGCTGGCTCCGAACCTGCACGATCCTCCTGTCTCAGCCTCCCAAGCGCGAGGATTACAAGCGTGCACCACCACGCCTGGCTTTTATTCTTTATTTTGAAACAGGGTCTAACTGAGTTGTGGAGGGGCTCACTAAGTAGCTGAGGCTGTCTGCAAACCATGATCCTGTGGTCTCAGCCTCCCAAATGCTGGGGTTACAAGCATGCACCACCACGCCCAGCTAGAAAAATAGAGATTTTGACAAGCTTTGTTGTTACCATTAGAAGACTCTTGTCAATATTACATGGCTTCCATGAACTCTTGATAAAATAACTTCTGAAATATGACAGAAAATTCTTTTAGCCAGGTGTGGTGATACACATTTGTAATCCCAGCATTTGGGAGCATTTAAGACAGGAGGATTGTGGTTTGCAAATAGCCTCAGCTACTTAGTGAGGCCCTTTGCAACACAGTGAAACCCTGTTTCAAAATAAAGAATAAAAAATAGGGTTGGGTGTATAGTTGGGAGGTAGACTACCCCTGGGTTATATCACCAGTACTACCAAAAAAAAATTATTTTAGTTGAGCATGATGGCGCATGTCTATAGTCCTAGTACTTGGAAGGCTGAAACAGGAAGATTGCAAGTTTGAAGCCAGCCTTTGCAATTTAGTAAGATCCTCAGCAACTTAGGCCTTGTTTCAAAATAAGAAATTAAAAAAGGGATAGGGGTATAGCTCAGAAATAGAATGCGCTTGGGTTCCATTTCAGTAGCCACACCCCTGTTCCCCACCCCCCACATATTTGTTTAGAAGAGGACCTGATTGCTGGATCTTTGACACATTTTTTACATTTTATAGGAGAGTCCAAGTACTTTTGCTCAGTTTGTGGAAAGTCTTTTCATAGGGGCTCTGGACTCAGTAAGCACTTAAAGAAACATCAGCCAAAACCTGAGGTTCGAGGCTACCATTGTACTCAGTAAGTATGTAGAATGCGAAACATTGAGTTAATTTCATTACTTTCTTATTTGGTTTACTTGAAAGTTGTTTTTATGAGCTGGGCATGGTGGCCCGTGCTTGTAATCCCAGCATTTGGGAGGCTAAGACAGGAGCTGAGTTAACAACTAGCCTCAGCTACTTAGTGAGGCCCTTTGCAACTCAGTGAGATCCTATTTCAAAATAAAGAATTAAAAATAAGGCTGGGGGTGTAGCTCGGAGGTAGAATATCCCTGGGTTCCATCCCCAGTACCACACACAAAAAAAAAAGTTGTTTTTATAAGAAAATATTTAAAGTTACTACTAGATTATACTTTAATCTTTATTTTGCCTAGGTATTGCTATTTATTTTTTAAGTTTTATTGAGATAGGAATCACAGTGACTTAAAGAGATTTTCCCACTGTACACCATAGGAGGACTGTAGGAAAGTAGTCCACAGCTAGCCAGAGTTCCTTTCTAAGCAGTTACTCTAAAGAGCTAGATACCCTACTAGCTTATCCTTCTTTCTGACTCTTTATTTCTCTTGCTCTATTCATTTTCCCAATGCTTCCTGAAATCTTTGTTTTTAAATATTTGAGATTAAATTCATATAAATCACTTTAGCCAGATATGGTTGCTCCTACTTATAATCTCAGTGTGAGACTGAGTCAGAAGGATCAAAAACAGCCTCAGCAAATAGTGAGACTTTTATCAACCTAGCAAGAACCTGTTTCAAAATAAAAATAAAATAGGCCTGGTGATGCAGCTCCGAGTTAGAATGCCCCTGAGTCATTTCTAATGACACGTGCGTGTGCGTGCGCACACACACACACAAGTTCCTTTTTTTTTCTTTTTTTGGCAGTACTGGGGATGGAATCCCAGGGGCATTCTACCTCCCAGCCACTCCCCAGCCCTATTTTTTATTCTTTATTTTGAAATAGGGTTTCACTGAGTTACAAAGAGCCTCAGTCCTCAGTAGCTGAGGCTGTCCCTCGAACCGCAATTTTCCTGTCTCTGCCTCCCACATGCTGGGATTACAAGTGTGTCCCACCATGCCCAACTAAAAAAGTCACTTTTAAATGTATTATTTAGGGGCTTTTAGTACATTCCCAGTGTTGTACAAATATTACCACTAAGTTTAGAATTCCTCCAATACTGAAGCAATTTATAGCTCTGCCTTAGCTTTTAACTTCCTATTTGTGCAGATTCGGGTCGTCTAGAGGTCGTAGATCAGGGCCTTTTCACGTCTTTTCTAAGCATGTCCTTAGTTCTGATTAAACATGTGGACTCTTCTGTGTTTCCAGAAAGAAGATTTTCAAAATCCTATGCCCCAAAACATCTTATTTCCTTGCTTTCAATTTATTTACACAAAATCATTATTTTTTGCCCAATGTGGCAGTGGTAAATGCTTTACCTTTTGATATTTGCAACAAACTCCCTACCCCCAACCCTCAGTAATAGAAGAGTTTGGATAAATAGAGGTAGAGAGAGGCTCCTTCAGAGATAGGTCAAAACAACCATAGTTCTTCGGGAGTCCCTTTAGCAGGAAAATCATAAGTCCAAGGCCAGCCTGAGCAACAGAATAAGATCTGAGAGGAGAAACCATTGGGGGATATAGCTCAGAAATACCATGCTTTTCTGACATGTTTGAGGCTGGGTTTAATCCCCAGCACCAAAAAATAAATAAAATAAGTTCCTAAAGTATTAGGACTCTATTTTGGGAATGCAGGCTATTTTCAAGGGTGTGTCTGAGCTCAGGCTCTGAGAAGGATAAGGGGCTGAGCTAAGTTTAAAAATTCAATATTTTGAGCTGGGTATGGTGGTGCATGCTTGTAATCCCAGTACTTGGCAGGCTGATACAGGAGAATCACAGGTTTATGGCCAGCCTCACACAAGGCCCTCCACAGCATAGAGACCCTGTTTGAAAATAAAGAACTAAAAAATAGGGCTAGGGGTATAGCTTGGTGGTAGAATGCCCCTGTGTTCAATCCCCAATACCACACAAAAGAATTCAACAGTTTGTTGTTCTGGATTAAACATTTAGTTTCAACTGTAAACTTTTTAAATTAGTTCCTAGAGATCCCAGTGAAGTTGATTCTTTCTGTTATTTTGTGGTACTGGGGATTTAACCCAGGACATTATACCCTAGCCTTTTAAATTTTATTATTTTTATACTTTTACAGATATAATTTAATTATACATCAGTGAGAGTCACAGTGTACAAACATACAGGTACACATCACTTGGTGTATTTCCCTCCATATTCTTCCCATCCCTGCTATTCCTTTTTTCTTTCCAAACATAATAGTGTGATTGGTAGTGAAACCTTGTATGGACATACCTTGTTTGAACTGCTCCCTTCCTCAGTCCTCATTCTCTTTCCTCACCTTCTTCCCCCAACCTCCTTCCACTATTCTATTGGCCTCTCTCATATAACTGAAGTCCCTTTTGCTTCCTATTTTACTCTAGATTCATTTTAAAATAGTTTATTATCAACACATTTTTCATTATAAGTGAAAGAAAACCCAACCCAAACTGGCTTGAATGAAAGGTAAATCTAGAAGCCTGAGTAGTTTATTGTAATCTGGTTTCAGATTGATTAATACTTGGTTTCTCTCAGGCTTCATATGGATAAGGCAGTGGCAGTGGTTTCAGCCTCACATCCTCTCAATTTCCACGTTGGCAAGCTTCTTTTCTGGTAGTTCCTGTAAGAGCCCTGAAGTTCACTCTGATTAGATCAAGTTAAGTTATTTGGACGCCCCTAAGTCAATCGCTCTGACCAAGGGAATGCTGTTCTCTGATTGACTTGGGCATGGCATGAATTGTTCAAACCATAGAGTCAAGGGTGAAGCCTGCCTTTAACTCATGGACAGAGACTGAAAGGGGTGAAGTGGATACAAAAGGGGTAGCAGAGAGGGAAGAGGAGGGATGGACAGTAAACTTCTATAATAGCCTTTGGGAACTCTGTGAGATTCTTTCTCAAACATATGTAATGCCCTAAAGATAAAGTAACTTAAAACTATGCATCCTTGATGTAAGATGGAAAATTAGGACTTTTTAAAAATTTGGGATCATCTTGGGGAGTTTTCAAAAACTTGAGAATATACTTAGGTTGTGGAAAATTTGTTTTAAAAGATTAAATGATCTGAGTTACCAATCTTCATTGCAGATGTGAAAAAAGTTTCTTTGAAGCTAGAGATCTTCGCCAGCATATGAACAAACATCTTGGTGTGAAGCCATTTCAGTGCCAATTTTGTGATAAGTGTTATAGTTGGAAAAAAGACTGGTATTCCCATGTCAAGTCTCATTCTGTCACTGAGCCTTACAGGTAGGTAAATTTGAGAAGGATTTGAACTTAACTGAGAAATATACTTAGATTGATTCTTGTGCCTGCTAGTGCTTTGGGAAAATAATTTAGGTCTTTTCTCCTATTTTAGGTGCAATATATGTGGCAAAGAATTTTATGAAAAAGCTTTGTTCAGAAGGCATGTAAAGAAAGCCACCCATGGGAAGAAAGGAAGAGCAAAGCAAAACTTGGAACGGGTGTGTGAACAATGCGGAAGAAAGTTCACTCAGCTGAGAGAGTATAGAAGACACATGAACAACCACGAAGGTAAGCACACAGCACATACACAGAACGCAAGAGCCAGGCTAGTGCTGGTTCTTTCTGTCCTAGTGACAGAGGTGAACTAGAGCCCCACAGCACATGTTTATTAAGGCTCCATTGCCTTATCCTGGGATTGTAGGATTGCTGTGAATGAATAGACAAGATTATTATGGTGGCGCACGCTTGTAATCCCAGCATTTGGGAGGCTGAGACAAGAGGATCACGGTTTGTAGACAGCCTCAGCTACTTAGTGAAGCCCTTTACAACTCAATGAGAGCCTGTTTAAAAATAAGAATAAAAAATAGGGTTGGGGGGGTAGCTTGGAGGTAGAATGCCCCTGGGATTCATCCCCTGTACTGAAAAAAATAAAAAAGATTATGCTCCTATCTGCAACTTTTTTTTCTCCCTCTTTTCTCCGTCCTGGGGATTGAATCCAGGCCTTCTGCCTCTGAAGTACACCCTAAGCCTTTTTATGTTTTATTTTGAAATAGCTTAAGTTGTTGAGGATGGCCTTGAACCTGCAATCATCCCAAGTACTAGGATTATAGGCCTGTTTTATCACAATTGGCTTATCAGTAACTTCTGTCCATGGGAACATCTTTAGAGAAATCATAGAGCAGAGACTGAAGCAGTAGAATTGCACAGTTCAAGGCTGATCTGCACAGTTTAGGTAAGAACTGTTTCAAAACACAATTTTTTCAAAGGTCTAGGGAGCTGGGTGTGATAAAGCCTCTTATCCCATCTACTCAGGCTGAGGCAAATTTGAGGCCAGCCTTAGCAGCTTACTGAGACTCTGAACATAAATATAGACTAGGGTTGTAGCTTAGTGCTACAGCATTTATCTAACATGCCTGAGGCCCTGAGTTCAATCCCAGTATAGCAAAAGTATTGTCATAGTCAAGGTAAATAGGCATATAGTATACTGTACTTTTAAAATATTATTTGCCAGCCAGGTGTGGTAAGTGATTGCCTGTAACCCCAGTACTTGGGAGGCTGAGACAGGAGGATTGCAGGTTTAAGGCCAGCCTTAGCAACTCAATGTAGACCCTTAGCAACTTAGTGAGACCCTTTTTACAAATAAAAATAAAGTAGGGCTGAGGGTATATAGCCTGGAGGTAGAAGGCCTCTGGGTTCCACCCCTAGTACCACACCCAAAATGTGTGTGTGTGTGTGTGTGTGTGTGTGTGTGTGTGTGTGTGTGTATTTGCCAAGAAAATTTCAGTATATTTCAACGCTTCCATATCATCACACTTTTTAATTTTTTTTTTTTTTTTTTTTTTTTTTTTTTTTTTGGTAGGAGTTAAGCCATTTGAATGCTTAACATGTGGAGTAGCTTGGGCTGATGCTCGATCTCTGAAACGCCATGTCCGAACACACACTGGTGAAAGGCCGTATGTCTGTCCTGTATGTAGCGAAGCCTACATAGATGCTCGAACACTCCGTAAACATATGACTAAATTCCACAGAGACTATGTGCCTTGCAAAATTATGCTGGAAAAAGATACCCTTCAGTTTCATAACCAAGGGACTCAAGTAGAACATGCTGTTAGCATCTTAACTGCAGACATGCAGGAACAAGAAAGCAGTTGTCATCAAGAACTTGAGACTGTGGTGGTGACGGGAGAAACTATGGAAGTTCTTGAAGCTGTTGCCGCTACTGAAGAGTGCCCATCAGTATCTACGCTTTCTGACCAAAGTATTATGCAAGTGGTTAATTATGTGTTAGCACAACAGCAAGGACAGAAGCTGTCTGAAGTCGCAGAAGCTATTCAAACTGTTGAAGTAGAGGTGGCACATATTTCAGAAGCAGAGTGAATATAGTAATGACAAAAAGAAGACATTTCATGTATACTGAACTCACAGAACATCTGTTTACAATTTCATGTGGCTATCCACTTAGAGTTTATATGTCAAAGCTTTGGCTGTTTGGTGACATTTCCAAACCCTTTGTCCAGCCAATGAGTTCTGTAGTGAAGTCTGTTCACTGTAAAGAAATTCACATCTCTTGGTTTATCATGGTATGCCTTTTATGAATTAATGTTTAAAATGTACTAAATATAAAGCTGTATAGTTAAATTTATTTTGACATTACTATATATTTTGAGTTTTAGAGGCTGCACCAGTTGACTTTTTTGTTTTGTTGTGTTTTACTCTCAAAATATAAGGTTCTGTGATTTCAGTTGCCCTGTTTATGGATTACAAAGAAAATTCTAATATAAAGCATTTCAGTAGGACACATAGGTATATTACAGTTTTAAATGCTTTAGCTCTGTGATTCTTGACTTATTATTTATTTTAAGCCCTTCTAAGTCAGGGATTCTTTATTCTGTTTTAAAGCACTTAATGAGTTACATGTTGTAATCAAGTTTGCACAATATATTTAACTATATGGGAAACCCATAAATGAGTAGCTAATTTTCAAAATGCCATTAAAATGCATGAAATGCCTATTAAAGCCTTACTATAGTATCTCTTCAAGGCAAGTAATTGACCATGAGAAAAGAGAACTGTTACAAAACACTGTTGATGGTAATTTCTCCTTGATAACATAGGACTATAAATGGAAAAAAACCCCAAAACTCCCTCATTCTTTTGTTAAAGAATGTACAAGTTATGTTTGGTGTGTTTTCAGCTTTTGTATCATGTTTAATTGTTTTAATTTTGTTGTTAACCTGCAGTTGAAAAATAGGACAGTATATAGACACCTACAGTGGTCCTGTAGATGCCATGTAATTATCAGATATCTTCAGAATATTGAGAATTCCTAAATGCAGCCCTCTGTTTAATAATTGATTATGGCCCTACCAAATTGTTGAAAATATTTTGAAAGTTATCGGAAGCCTAAATTATATTAATTCATGTGCTTGATTTTTAAATTTTCCCTTCTTTAAGCTATCTAGTTTTCTGATTTCCAAAATAACCATGGGGAAATGCCACATTTCTCTCTAGGACACTACCATTCAAGCTAAAATTAAAATTAAGCTTTTAGGTAATAAAAGCTGTTATGAGGTAAGAAAGTTAAGATATAAACAAATCATATGTAAATCATTCCTAAAGCACAAGAAAAGAATGTGCCTTGTTGTATATATATTAAGATGCTTATTCCAGTTTACTTAAAAATGGCTTTAAGGATAAAGAATAAATGTGATAGCTGTGCATGCATTATACTTGCATATGTAATATTTGCATTTGCAAATTTCCATTGTTTAGCTGTGTGGCTGACTTTCAATTTTAAGAAGTGAATTGACATACAGCCTAATAACTTTATAATGGCTGCTTGTTTATTGTATCTGTTAGTGAAAAAGTATTTCAACTGGCTAAAATTTGAAATTGTGTCTTTTATGTTTCAGTTTGACTATTAGTTACTTGTATAAGATCATTAGTGTATGTCATAAATATGTAAATAAAAATGTTGAATCTTGTTTTAAAAGTATAAGCTTTGGAGTTGAGCTTGTCACTGTTTTCAGTCCATAAATCAGATGTTATATGATACATATAAGGGAATTGATCACATGAAAAAATAACTATTGGGGAGACACTTAATATTAAAACTTCTTACTCCTATATATAATCTTAATTGTAAAAATAAATGTAGTGCAAGTACTTGTCAACTCTGGATAATTTAAATTTGTAGAATTAGTCCACATGGAAAAATATATTAAGAAGATTACAAAAGTTCAATAGTTTTAATGTTACCACGGGAAAGACTTATTTATAAGGATTCCATTTTAGAAATATGAAGTGTTATCCAGGCATGGTGGCGCACACTTGTAATCCCAGCATTTGAGAGGCTGAGAGAGGAGGATTGCGGTTCAAGGCCAGCTTCCGCTACTTAGGCCCTCTGCAACTCAGTAAGACCCTGTTTTAAAATAAAGAATAAAAAATAGGGGTGGGGGTGTCACTTGGAAATAGAATGCTCCCAGGTTCCATCCCCAGTACCACCCCAAAAAAGAAAGAAAAAAAGAAAGAAGTGTTACCCTGGGTGTGGGCATGGTGGTGCATGGATTTGGGAGGCTGAGGCAGGAGGACCGTGCAGGTTTGAAGCCAGCCTCAGAAGCTTAGTGAGGCTCTCAGCAACTTAGTGAGACCCTGTTCCAAATAAAATATGAAATAGGTCTGGGGGTATAGCCTGGAGGTTCCCCAGTACCACACACACAAAAAAATATGAAATGTCATAAAACTAGATAGCACCTAATAAAATCTGAGGGTTGTAAGAAACCCATATGTACTTGGAAATGCATGTATTGTCAGAAGTTACCCTCTAACATGGGTTTTAGTCTGTTCATTTTATTAAAAGACAGTGGCTGTTTGCACAGTTTTACCAGTTTACTTAAACTGTTGGACTTGAAGCTAATCCGAAATTTCAGGTTTATTCTCGTTTTTATTTTTATAGCATTTATATGAACTATGCATGATGCATCTTGCTCATTTTTTTCAAAAATATAATCTCCTTGGAGGTTTTTTGTTTTTGTTTTTGTTTTTTTTAGGTAATGAAGATAGAACCAAGAGGCAGTGTATCTTTGAGCTACATCTCCAGCCCTGTTTATTTTGAAACAGTCGCACAAGTTGTGGGGGCTGATGGTGAACCTGCTATGACTTCTGTCTCAGCCTCCCAAGTACTGGAATTACAAGCTTGTATCCTCATGCATGCCTGGCTTCTTTGGAGGTTTCTGAGAGGGGTCTTCCATCTAATGTTTGGCATATATGCAGGAAGAATTAGCATTTGTAAGTTTAAGTGTGATGCAAAAATATATAACTAACCATTTTGAATATACCTTGCTTAAGCCAGACATAGTAGTGCATGTTTATAATCCCAGCATTCGGGAGGCTGAGACCAGAGGATAGCGTTTGCAGATTGCTTCAGCTACTTAGGCCATCTGCAACTTAGACCCTGTTTCAGAATAAAGAATAAAAAATAGGGCAGGGGGTGTAGCTTGGAGGTCAAATGCCCCTGGGTTCCGTCCCCAGACCCACCCACAAAAAAATAAAAATAAAGAATATACCTTGCTTTATAGTCTATTATCTTAAGTTTGGAAGGTTTCTTTCTTTCTTTTTCTTTCCTTTTCTTTCTTTCTTTCTTTCTTTCTTTCTTTCTTTCTTTCTTTCTTTCTTTCTTTCTTTCTTTCTTTTTCCTTTCTTTCCTTTTTTCCCCCCTGCTGTGGTCCTGGGTTTTTTTATTTTCTTCTTTTCTTTTCTCTCTTTCCTGTTTTTCCCCTGCTGTGGTCCTGGGGGTGGAACTCGAAGGCTTTCTACCTTCAAGCTACACCCCCCAGCCTCTAATCCCAGCTACTCCAGAAGCTGAGGCAGGAAGATTGCAAGTTTGAGGCCAGCCTTAGTATCTTACTGAGACTCTGAACATAAAGACTGGTTGAAGTTTAGTGCTAGAGTATTTAACATGCCTGAGGTCCTGGGTTCAATATAGCAAAAGTATTGTCATAGCCAAGGCAAAATAGGTGTATGGTATACTGTATTTTAAAAAAATTATTTGCCAGCCTGGTATGGTAAGCGCATGCCTGTAACCCCAGTACTTGGAAAGCTGACAGGAGGATCACAGGTTGAAGGCCAAGCTCAGCAACTTACTGAGACCCTGTTCCAAAATAAAAAGTGCTAGAGATATATAGCTCAGAGGTGGAATACCCCTGGGTTCAACTCCCAATATCAATGAAAAAAAAAAAAAATACATTGATGTCTCATTAAAGGGCTGGAGGAAACTAGCTTGTGAATGGAATTATTTTCTGGTTGGTGCTTTCACTGAAGGTGTAGCTCCTCCTTACTGGTCTCAGCTTTGTATGGAGTTCTCCGTTCCAGATTTTGGGCCTAAATCCTGATTTCTTGTTACCATTTGATTGTCAAAAGCCAGCCCCATTTGATTATCAAAAGCCAATCCCGTGTGCCACAATCTCAACTTGTGTTTCCTCTTATTGGGGGACCACAGGACATTCTTACAAACTCATTACCATGACTTTCAAAGGATATGTGTGTGCATATATAAACATACATGTATATTGGGCATGTTTTTTTTAATATACAAGGGCATTCTACCTCAGAGCTACACCCCTAGCCCTTTTTACTTTGAAACAGGGTCTCTAAGTTGCTGAGGGTTTCCCTAAATTGCCTGAAGCTGGCCTTGAACCTATGGTGCTCCTATCTCAGCCTCCCATGTACTGGGATTACAGGCATGTGCCATCACACATTTGGCTTTTTATGTCAAGCAAAGATTTTTTTTAAGGTCTATCAAATGATTGAAACCAAGTAGTGTTTTGTCAAACATGTTCTCTCTCTGGTTCTATTTCACTTTAACAGTCATTTTGGTATCTTGCCTCTTTCCACTGATCATTTTGTTATTTTTTTTCCGATTTATTTAGGTTCTGGGGATTGAACACACAGGGGCATTCTACCTGAGCTATTCTCAGCCCTCCCCCCCCTTTTCATTTTGAAAACACTATATTGCAGAGGTCTGGCTAAATTACTGCAATTGGCCACAAACCTGCTATCCTCCTGTCTCAGTATCTCAAATACTGGGACTAACGGTTGTATGCCACCATGCCCAACTGTCTTCTCCTCTTTTGATAATCTGGAATACTTTTTTTCTTTACTAAGATTGAACCCAGGGCCTCACAAATTCAGGTAAGTGCTCTACCACTGAGCAGATACCTCCAGCACTTATTTCATTGAGTCAGTCTCCCTAAATTGCGTAGGCTATTCTTGAAATTACGGATCATTATGCTTCAGACTCCCTGAAATCTGGGATTACAGGCCTGCAGTACTGCTCCTGGCTACCTTTTCATGCTTATTGGCTATTGTGATATCCTATTTATGATGTAATTAAAGTTACTTTTGGCCATTGGGATTAAATCCAGGGGCATCCTACCTCTGAGCTATACCCCTAGACATTTTATTTTTTGCCATGCTGAGGACAAAACTCCAGGGCATTCTACCTCCAAGCTACAGCCCCAGCCCTATTTTTTATACTTTGAGTTGCAAAGGGCCTAAGTAGCTGAGTCTGTCCTTGAACCACAATCCTCCTGTCTCAGGCTCCCAAACAATAGATAACAAGTGTATGCCACCACACCTGGCTGATCTTTTTATTTTGAAATAAGATCTCACTAGATTGCTGTCTTGATAAACTGCTGGGGCTATACTGAATCCTGCAACCCTCCTGTCTCAACTTCCCAAGTATTAGAGGCATACACTACCACACCAGGCAAAATATTTTTTAATCTTTTTTTCAATTGGGTTATCTACTTCTCTATTTTGGAACATAATCTCTTTGTAAATTCCATTACTCATTTTAATTTTTAATTTTTATTTATTTTGAGGGTCTGGGGATGGAACCCAGGGGCATTCGACCTCTGAGCTACACCCACTGCCCTATTTTTTATTCTTTATTTTGAACAGGGTCTAAGTAAGTAGCTGAGGTTGTCCACGAACCCTGATTCTCAATCTCAGCCTCCTGAATGCTGGGATCACAAGCGTGTTGCCACTGCACCCGGCTCCATTACTCATTTTAAAGGGGTTCTTACAGTATAAAAACTAGGGCTGAAGAGCCGGGCGTGGTGGTGCACGCTTGAGACAGGAGGATCATGCTGGTTCAAAGCCAGCCGCACTGGCTTAAGAGACCCTGTTTCCAAATAAAAAAGTATAAAAAATAGGTCTGGGAGTATAGCCCGGAGGTAGAAGGGTTTCCAGGAACCCCAGTACCAAAAAGGGGGGGGGGCTGTAGGTGTAGCTCAGAGGTAGAATGCTCCTGAATTCTACCACCAGTACCGCAATCAATCAATAACACACCTGTAATCCCAATACTTGGGAGGTTGAGACAAACGCATCATTAGTTCGAGGCCAGCCTCAGCAATTTAGTTAGAACCATTTTAATATAAAGGGTTGTGGCTGGATGTGGTGGTACATACTTGTAATCCCAGAATTTGGAAGGCTGAGACAGGAGGAACACAGTTCACAGCCTCAGCTACTTAGTAAGGCCCTCTGCAACTCAGTGAGACCCTGTTTCAAAATAAAGAATAAAAAACAGGGCTTGGGGTGTAGCTTGGAGGTAGAATGCCCTCGGTTCCATCCCCAGTACAAAAAAACAAACAAAAAAAACAAAAAAACACAAAATAAAGGGCTGGGGGTGTTAGCTAGGATAGAATGCCCCTAGGTCCAACCCCCAGTACTATATAGACACAAAAAAGTCAAAGTGCGCCAGGCGTGGTGGTGCACGCTTGTAATCCCAGCATTCAGGAGGCTGAGACCTGAGGATATTCAAGGACAGCCTCAGAGGACAGCCTCAGCTACTTAGTGAGGCCCTCTGCAACTTAGTGAGACCCTGTTTCAAAATAAAGAATAAAAAATAGGGCAGGGGGTGTGGCTCAGAGGTCAAATGCCTCTGGGTTCCATCCCCAAACCCGCCAAAAAAACCCCCAAAAAACAGTCAACGTGCCAGAAAATATACAGAAAGTAACCATTCATCTTTAGAATTCAGGATAACCAACCCGGCTGTGGTGACACATGCTTGTAATCAGTTATTTGGGAAGCTGAGACAGGATCTCAGTTTGTGGGCAGCCTCAGCTACTTAGTGAAGCCCTATGTAACTTAATGAGACCCTGTTTCAAAATAAAGAATTAAAAAAAAAAAAGGGCTGGGGGTGTAGGTCAGAGGTTAAATGCCTCTGGGTTCCATCACCAGTGCCTCAAAAAAAAAAAAAAAAAAGTATTCAGCATAACCAAAGAAACTAAGTTTGCCATCTGTAATATTTTGAGAAAGCATAGTAATAAAAAGGCAGCAATCTGAATTTGAATGTACCCAAAACTGATCAGAGCAAATGGGAATAATTTGTGTTATGTGGGAGGGGGACAGGTAGAGGTAAAAGGAAGAAAAAAATTCAATGAAATGTTGGAGGAAAGCCATTAGAAAGTAGTTGAATTAGATTTTTTAATGGTTTTAATATTTATATATAAGGCTAGTGAATGAAAGACACTAGTAATACTAAAAAGAGTACTTTTTACACTTTTAAGTGCCTTGTCCAGTGTATACTTGGGCAAGGCTTTCCAAAGCGCAGGACAACCCTTTGACATAGGAATAGGATTTGGATTAAGTCTTTTCCAACCTAAGATAACAGTAGGCTCATTAATAAAAGGATATTTAAACTATTACCCTGGCCAACAATTTAGGCAAAAGTAACACAGATCTATATCAGCTTTTTTTTTTTTTTTTCCTCTGCACTGGGGATAGAACTCAGGGGCATTCTACCTCTGAGCTATACCTTCAGCCCTATTTTTATTCTTTACTTTGTAATAGGGTCTCACTGAGTTGCAAAGGGCCTACGTAGCTGAGGCCATCTACAAACTGCAATCCTTCTGTCTCAGCCTCCCAAACGCTGGAATTACAACTATGCAATGGTTTTATATCAACATCTATTTTAAAAAACACCCAAGACCAGAAAGCAATAATTCAGTGGAATAAAAAATAAGACCAGTACTGAGTTTGACAAAATTTATTGGTATTTTAGTAAAGACATTCATCTCAGTCATTTCTCTCTCCTCATCTTGACCTCATCTTAATATTTCATTTGGGTCAAGAAAAGAATATGTAGGAGAGGGATGTTATTTTAACAAACAGTAAAATGGACAAAAATGGGTAGTTTGCCTACATAAAAGAATGTTAAGTTCATGTATCTTGATATAATTAAATCATGTAAGAACTAATAGTTCTATATACATTTCCATTGTTTTACTTGGGGCTTATCTAAACTTAAATGTAAGTGAACAAGTGTTACGAATATACACAGGCTGCTTCTCTGGAGTTATGATCTCTTAAAAGATAGTGAGCGATTACCACCAATCACACAGGCTGAAGCTGCCTCCAAATTTAACATTGTAGGAGTTTAAGAAAATCATTATGCTATGTTTCAGGTCTGTGACTATCCTTTTAAAGATGTGTTTAACTGTCACATTTAAAAAAAGTCCATATACAATACAAAAATACAAAACAAACACCCTACAATACACAAATCTATCATGGTATATGTGATGAGATTCCATAAAATGTGTTTGAAGATGCGCTTTTCTTTACTTCTATTTTTAGTACCTAAAATGTGCTTTTGAGACGATACTGGTCAGTATGTACATACGCAAAATAAACCATATAATTGTACTAAACAAAAATCCTGAAGTGAGCGCATTTAAATTGGATTTAACAAGTTAGTAACTTAAATGCTTTGACAAAGTTACAGAAAGTGCATCCTCTTTTGTCTTCATACAATGTTAAATTTTTTTGGTGTTTATATCTTGTTTAAAATAAAACCCAGCCAAATACTTAAGCAATATGTACATTTAAATTTTTGGTGGTGGTTTGTATTTTAAAAGAAACAGCTTCCTTATGATTTGCCGCAAGTTCTGGTGGAAACGCTTACAGGAAGTGGCTAACAAAAACCAAGAAGCATATTCAAAATACTGATTTACTTTGGTAGCAAATGGGTGTTCTTTGAAGACTAATGAAGATAGACAAGACCCATTAAGTGAAGTGGGCTATTTCAAATACTCGATACTTCACATAAAAATTAAATTAAAAAACTCTTTTAAAGAGCTAAGCATCTGTATCCACTGATAGCAATGCAATACCTAGTATATGACTTCAAACAAAAAAAATGCCCAAAAGAAAAAAAGCTGTATTTTAATTTCATCTAAATTTACTTTCAGTCAATAGTCCAGTAACATTTTTCCTTCAATACAATACTCCCTCTTTCTCTATAAGGCTGTTCCTGGGAGCCAGACAGTTTAGAAATGAGGGAGGTGAGTTAGGAGAGTAACTGCTTACGGTTTAAATAGACAACTTTTTGCTTCCCTCCTAATGTGCTAATAGTTGTGTCTAAAAAAATATGCAATTCTTAAAAAGGTACCATTTCTGATTTATTATCTGTAACCTTTGGAAACTAATCACATGAAACTACAAAATTAGCAAATGTCTTGAAATCTGTATATAAAACATAAATTACCTCTAATTTCAAACTCTCATTTATTAGTGTACCACTCAATCTTAAAAAAAAATGAAAAAGGAAAAAAAAGTGGCTCCAAAGATAGTCTTATACCATTCTTTAAAAAAGGAAACTGTTCCTTTTAACTTTACACCCACCCCACACCCCAATTTCAAAACACATCATTTAATTGTCTTGGTCATGTACATTTCCAAGATGAGATTTTATATTTCGTTCCCATAGCTTCTGGTTATCAGAAAATCCATGCTTTCCTTTATTGAAGGAGTTTGGTCCGGCTGATGTTGGTGTATCTCTGCATTAAAAAGAAAGAAATGTATTGATTTATTTTATTCTTTTTTTTGGTGGTACTGGGGCTCCTGGAAGCCCTTCTACCTCCAGGCTACACTCCCAGACCTATTTTATACTTTTTTATTTGGAAACAGGGTCTCTCAAGCCAGTGTGACTGGCTTCGAACCTGTGCGATCCTCCTGTCTCTGCCTCCCAAGTGCGGGGATTACAAGTGTACACCACCAAGCCCAGCAAGAAATTTATTTAAAGTTTTGTGATGATGGGGGTGAAACCCAGGGGCTTTTCTACCTCCAGGCCTGTTTTATATTTTACTTGGAAACAGCATCTCACTAAGTTTTTGAGAGCCTCACTAAGTAGCTGAGGCTGGCTTTGAACCTGTGTGATCCTCCTGTCTCAGCCTCCCAAGCACTGGAATTACAAGCATGCACCACCACGCCTGGCAGAAATTTATTTAACAAGTTATAAACGTGTTTGGGTTTATGTTTTAAACTCATCAATATTTATTTGTTCAGCACCTATTAAAAATGCAGGGTGAGACTGGGCGTGGTGGTGCACGCTTGTTAGTGAGGCCCTCTGCAACTCAGACCCTGTTTCAAAAAATAAAGAATAAAAAATAGGGCAGGAAGTGTAGCTCAGAGGTTGAATGCCTCTGGGTTCCATCCCCAGACCCACAAAACAAACAAACAAAATATATAAATAAATGAACAGGGTGAACATCGGAAGACTACAGAAAAAAAAAAGCAAAACAAAATCCTTTCAGATATAGTTCTAAGACTTCATATTCAGCCTAAGAGGTCTGAGATAGGGTGGGGAGGTAGGGTTTGCCAAACTGTTTAGGCTGACCTTGAATTTTGTGGTGACAGGTGTTATGTGGCATACCACCACACCCTCTTAAATATGAACTTTTAACAAACACTATGTTCATTCTGATATAGAGAACAAAGGACAACAACTACCACTTTTTTTTAATCACTGTATGAAAGCTAGGGGTGTAGAGCCCTTATTCAGCATCCCAAGTAATATAATAAATAAATGACAACTATTACAACCTCCTCTCTTCACCCCTACCCGTACCAAATCCTGCCAAGTTAAGAGGTCTTGGGTTCACTCCTGAGGGCTATAAAATAAACAATCCTCGCCTGAACCTATTGCTTGAAACCCATTAACAGGGTCATAAGCTAGGCATGGTGGGGCACACCTGCAATCCCATACTTGGAAGGCCGAGACAGGAGGATTACAGGCTCAAGGCCAGCCTCAGCAACTTAAGAGAAGTCCTCAGCAACTTAATGAAACCCTATTCCAAAATAAAAAAATAAAATAGGGCTGTGGGTATAGCTCAGAGGTAGAATGTCCCTGAAATGAATCCTCAATACCAAAAAAAAAAAAAGAAAAAAAAAATCAATTTGGTGGCTTGCCATTAGCCCCCCCCCCAACCCCCACCAGTCTGGGGATGTAACCCAGGGGCATTCAACCTCTGAACTTACAACCCTTTCCCTTTTTTAAAAAACAGGGTCTCACTAAGTTGCAGAGGGCTTCACTAAGTAGCTAAGGCTGTCTGTGAACTGCGATCCTCCAGTCTCAGCCTCCTGAATGCTGGGATTACAAGCATGTGCCACCATGCTCGGCTTGCCATTAGTATTTATAAAAATAAAATAGAAAAACATGAAGTAGTAATACATCCAGAAAAGTAGTGTCATTTTATGAACTTGTTTCAATTTTCCATATTTAAATTCACCTGTACTGGGTGTTTAGATTGGGTAACAATGTTAGATGTATTTATTAGTATTAAAAGGATGCCAAGCAGGCAGTTACTAAAAGTCTTTTCACATGAACCAATCATGTGATTCATATGGTTTGTAGAAATGGAAATATAGGTTGATTTAAAGTTGAACTTTCTTACTAGCCTCTAGTTATCTCTTTATATATACAAACACAAAATCAAACATCACGTTAACTTAAAATTAATGTTATTTTCATGACTACAACAACAATGGGGGATTTTAAAATGTTTTTGTCTTATTTTGGTATCTGGCAAGTAAGCTACCAAAGGAAAAAGAACAAATAAGGTCAAGTTGTAAAAATCGCATTAAGTGACTAAAAGCCACTTTTCTTCTGTGCCAGAAAAGAAACCTTAAAATTAAATAAAAAATATTTTCATATTTGAAAAAATATAGGTTACTCTACCTGAAAAGATAAAGCCTAAACTGCACACAGTGGTGCATGCCTGTAATCCCAAGTGAGGAGAGACTTAAGACAGGAGAATCACTCGTTCAAGACCAACCTGCACAATTTAATAATACTCTCAAAATGAAAAGTTTTTAGAAAGGGCCTGGGCTTGGTGGTGTATGCTTAAATCCCAGTACATGAGGGGCTGAGCCAAGAGATTCTGAGGCTTATAGCCTCAGGAAAACCATAGTTATACTCTGTTTCAAAATACAAACAATAGCCAGGCATGGTAGCACACACTTATAATCCCAGTACTTCAGAACAGTACTTCAGAGGCTGAGATAAGAGGATTTCAGGTTCAAAGCAAGCCTCAGCTACTTAGTGAGGCCCTTCACAACTTAGTGAGACCCTGTTTCAAAATAAATAAAAATAGGGCTGGTGGTTTAGCTTGGAGGTAGAATGCCCCTGGGGTTCTATCCCCAGTACTATAAAACAACAACCACAGAATAGGACTGGGGTACAGCTAAGAGGTAGAAAGCCTTTGGGTTCAATTCCCAGTATTACAACCAACCAACCAACCAACCAACAAACGGGGCTGGGGATGTAGTTCAGTGATAGAACATCCTTGGGTTCAATTCCAGGTAGACAGAAAGAGAGCGCATCCCTGGGTCCAATTCCCAGTAGATGAGAGAGGCAGAAAGAGTGTGTGTGTGTAGGGGGAGATAAGCCTTAAATTATGATGTTTTCCTTTCTTTTTTTTTTTGGTACTGGGGAATGAACCTAGGGACATTCTACCTCTAACGTATGCCCTTAACCCTCTTTTACTTTTGAAGGAGGGTTTCACTAAATTGCTGAAATTGACCTTGAACCTATTATCCTGTTTCAGCCTCCCAGTACTGAGATTATAGGTGCTGAGATTATAGGTGTGCCACCATGCTCCGCTTATTATGTTTTTCTCAAGATACTGCTTTTCTTTTTCAGAGATGGAAAATAAGATGGCTAATAGCTTACAGAATATTTCATTGTTATCCTCATTACCGCTCCAGTTCTTACTCATCTTAAAAATCCCAGTACACTGAAAATTGTTTTGCCCAAATGAAAAAAAAAGTCTGAACACTAAAAAATTATATACAATTTATTCTTGTCTTTACTCATCCCTTCCATGTTCTCTAACATTTATGAAAAATTACAATGCCTTCTGAGAAATCATAGATGAGCAAATAAGGTGACCTAACTGAAGGGGATGGAAGGAGGGAAGAGGAAATCCCCAAATGCACATGATGTAAATTCACAAACATCAATCACAAGCCAAACATGAGAAGGGGGGGATGGGGTGGGAACAGAGGAAGGGCTAAATGCATGATGTGTGCATGTATGCCTCTACCTTCTTATACCCCATTAAGATATATGACAACAACGCACCAATAAAACTTAATAAAATATATAATACCTCCCAATATTCTTCATCCTCATCTTTGCTTCTGGAGGCATTTCCTCTGGTTCACTCTGAAGGAAACAATAAATAAACTGAGATGAACACATTAAAATTTATTAAATTCATTTGATTACTAATGATGCTAAATATTACATCTAAATCTCTTAGCATTTCCAATACCGCAAATTTGGGTAAAAGAGGAAAAAAACAGTAAATAATATGTCTTTACATTTAATAGAAATGTATCTTCTAGGGTGCTGATTATTTTTCTCCCTTTTGTGGTACCAGGGGTGGAGTCTAGGGTCCTTCTACCTCCTTCTACCTCCGGGTTATACCTCCAGACCTATTTTATATTTTATTTGGAAACAGGGTCTCAGTAAGTTGCTGAGAGCCTACATAGCTAAGGCTGGCTTCAAACTTGCAATCCTCCTATCTCAGCTTCTGAACTAAGAGTGCTGATTTTTTTTTTTTTTTTGCAGTACTGGGGATGAAACCCAGGGGGAGTATTCTACCTCCAAGCTATACCCCAGCCCTATTTTTTATTCTTTGTTTTGAAACAGGGTTTCACTGAGTCACTAAGAGCCTAAGTAGTAGTTGAGGCTGTCAGTGAACCGCAATCCCACTGTTTTAGGCTCCCAAATGCTGGGATTACAAGTGTGCACCACCACGCCTGGGTTGGGTGCTGATTTTGAATTTAAAAAAAAAAAAAAAACAAAAACAAAACAAAAAAAAAAAAACTTTGACAAAGCCAGGGCATGGTGGCGGATGATTGTAATCCCAGTACTTGGGAGGCTGAGACAAGAGGATCAGATGGGTTCAAAGCCAGCCTCAACTACTTAGTGAGGCTCTCAGTACCTTAGTGGAACCCTGTTTCCAAATAAAAACATAGGTCTGGAAGTGTAGCCTGGAGGTAGAAGGCCACTGGGCTCCATCCTCAATACCACACGCGCAAGTGCGCACACACACGTTGGCAAAAATCTCCTATGTTCTACACACTGTAAACATGCAATGAAACATAACATAGTACCATTATGTACAATTATGTGTCAGTTAAAACTAAAAACTAATTTTTATAGTACTAGGGATTGAACAGTACCGGGGCATTCTACTTCTAAGCTATACTGCCAGCCCTATTTTACTTTTTATTTTCATAGAGTCTCAGTAGGTTTAATCCCTAGTACTAAAGAAAGAAAGAAATGTTAACATATGATGTAAAGAACACAGGACAGAAACCAAAAGACTTAAGATTCAACATGTATGCATGATAGCACATAATCATGCATCCTTCATTTGAAAAGTGTGAATATATCATACAATCCACAGGGATATACTGAAGGTAAAATAAAGTTATATTAAAAGATAACAGATTAGCCGGGCGTGGTGGCGCACGCTTGTAATCCCCGCACTTGGGAGGCAGACAGGAGGATCGTGCAGGTTCAAAGCCAGTCGCGCGCGCTGGCTTAGGAGACCCTGTTTCCAAATAAAAATGTAAAAATAGGTCCGGGAGTGTAGCCTAGAGGTAGAAGGGCTTCCAGGAACCCCAGTACCACCAAAAAAATAAAAAAATAAATAAATAAATAATAACAGATTAGTCAAACATTGTGGTATATGTGTATGTAGTCCCAATACTTGGGAGGCTGAGATGGGAGGATCATAGGTTGGAGGCCAGCCTTGGCAACTCAGTGAGAATCTCAGCAACTTAGGGAGACCCTACTTCAAAATATAAAGTAACAAAAGGGCTGTGTGTAGTTTTGAGGTAGAATGCTGGGTTCAATCCACAAGACCAAAAAAAAAAAAAAAGAAAAAGAAAAAAAGGGTAAAGCAACATTATAATATAAGTGCGAACAATTCCAACCTCTGCACTTCTGCAGACGCCTTCCCATCTTCCTGCATTACTACCCTTCTAGTCTAAAATCTGTTACCTAAACTCTGTTTTGTTTTTTTTCCTCCGGGTACTGAGGATTGAACCCATGGGCATTCTACCTCTAGGCTACACCTTCCCCAAGCCCTATTTTTTATTCTTCTTTTTAAAACAGGTTCTCACTAAGTTGCAGAGGTCCTCACTAATTAAGTAGCTGAGGCTGCCCAATAACTTGTGTTCCTCCTGTCTCAGCCTCAAGTACTGAAATTGTCAGAAAACTCTACGTGTTATTTAATTACTGCTTTTCCAATTTTTTCCAACAAATTTTTTCTTGTACTCCCAAATAGCAGAGAAAGGTATAGTTTAAGTAAACCAAGGACAGGACAGAATACCAGAGACCTGCTTGTTAAGCATCCTGGGTTCATCCCAGTTGTCTCACACTGTGCCAGTTTACCATACTTATTAGTGACCAGTGGGATTTTCAAACAAATTTTAACTGTGGTTTCTGTTTTAGGCTCTGGCTTTTTTTTTTTTTTTTTGTACTAGATATTGAACCAAGTGGTATTCTATCTCTAAGCCACACTCGCAGCCCTTTTACTTTAGTTTTAAATAAGCTCTTGCTAAATTACTGTGCACTGGCCTCAAATTATGATTCTCTTATCTCAGCCTCCAAGTACTAGGATTTCAAGCAAATGCTATTGTACCTGGCTAGCCTCTTACTGTTCCCCCCACCCCCTAAGTACTGGGGTTTAAGTCTAGGGGCATTCTGCTATACCCCCAGCACAGTTTTTTCTTATTTTTTTATTCTGAAGCATGGTTTTACTGAATCTCAGCCTCTCAAGTACTGGGGTTACAGGCTAGCCCAGGGGTAAAAAGCCTCTGGGTTCCATGCCCAGTACCACCAAAACCAAAACAAACCAAACCAAAACAAAACATTCTGGCAACATCCCCTGTACTATGTTGTCCTCCTATGAGCAACAAGCACTGTAACTGCTATTTGTAACTTAAGGGCACAAAAGCACCATCACTGACGATTACAACTACAGAAGTCAGTGAAGGTAGCAGTACTGTAGTTTTCTTTCTTTGTATCCTATCTACTCTTAGCACATATGATTAAAAATGCAAATTACCTTGGTTCTTGCCCCAAAAGTCAATAGTATTTTATCTTTTTTGATTAATGAGCTTTTAAAGTCTTAATACCGCCAGCCTTCCCCCACTTCAATTAATTTTGAAATGGGGTGTCACTCAATTGTTGAGGCAGTCCTCGAGCCTGTGATCCTCTTGTCTTAGTCTGCCAAGTACTGGGATTTTAAGTATGGGCACTTGGTTCAGTACTTTAAAGTAATTCTACAATAAAATCAAATAAAGCCAGGCATGGTGGTGCACTGCCTGTAATCCCAGTACTTAAGAGGCTAATACAGAAGAAGCACAGGTTCAAGGGCTTCAGCTACTTAGTGAGGCTTTCCACAGTTTAGTGAGACTGTTTCAAAACAAATAATAAAATAAGGTTGAGGGTGTAGCTCCGAGGTAGAATGCCCCTGGGTTCAATTTTCAATAATCCCCCCCCCCCCGAAAAAAAACCAACATAAAATAGGGCTGGGAAGTGTAGTTCAGGGGTAAAACATCTTAGTTCAATCCCCAGTACCACCAAATAAAACAAAATATTCAATTTTTGTACGTGACACAAAAAAGTTACAAAGAAAATCCACTACAAACATTTAAAATAACCTATAATTAGCCACTAGCACCTCCCTTAAAGAACTGGTTAATGTAAAATAAACAGAAGCAGTATTAACTTACATCTTCATCTTCATTAAAAGCTGCCGCTACTGATAGGGTTTTTGGAGCAAGAGTCGGAACAGTTTCTTTAGGCTTCTGAAAAAGAAACATGAAAAGAACATCAACAGAAGTAATATTCATATGGGTTTATTTATTTCATGGAACTGGGGATTGAACCCAGGGGCTTTCTACCTCTAAGCCATCTCCCCCCACACCCATTTTTTTTATTCTTTTTTTTTTGGTGGTACTGGGATTCCTGGAAACCCTTCTACCTCCAGGTAACACTCCCAGACCTATTTTTTTATATTTTTATTTGGAAACAGGGTCTCTTAAGCCAGTGCGGCTGGCTTCAAACCTGTGCTATCCTCCTGTCTCCGCCTCCCAAGCGCAGGGATTACAAATGTGCACCATGCCCGGCTTTTATTCGTTATTTTAAAACAGGGTCTTACTCAGTTGCATAATGCCTCAAAATAGCTGAGACTGTCCACGAACTCGGATCCTCCAGTCTCAGCCTTCCAAATTCTGAGATTACAAGCATGCACCATTAAGCCTGGCTCATATGGGGTTATTAAAATTTAATAATACCTGATCTTGAAAGACTCAACTCCATGTTTCCATAAACATACTGTAAGGAACTCAGTACTTTAGACAAACTGAATATCTCTGAAAATTTTTAAGGTTTTTTGGAGGGTAGGTACTGGGAATTGAACTCAGGGGTGTTGTACCTCTCAGCTATATCCCCAGCCCTATAAAAAAATTTTTAAAAACTTTTAAATTTTGAAACAGGGTCTTGCTAAATTGCTAAGATTACAGATACATGCCCACCACATTTGGCTTGGGTAGGTTTTACTTTACTGATTTGTTATATTTACATGTTTCCTCCTTGAGGAAAAAAATTCTCTATTTAGGATGCATAACTTTTTTTTTTTCTATTAAGTGTCTGATGAAGTGAAGTGTATCCACCATCTTCATCCTCTCACCACTTATTTAGACTTCATCTCACAGCCACCTGGCTCCCACCTTGACCATTCCCCTGAAATTATTCTCCTTAGAGTTACCAACAATTAGCATGCAATATCTGATTCTAATCACCAGCTCCTTTTTGAAAACACTCCTTCCTAGGCTTCTGGGACAGTGCTTTTTACCGGCTATTCTCCTAATTTTCTTAGAGTTTGTTCTCTCTCCCCTTTCCCAGCTGTTCTCTACTCAACAATATAGCCAGTAGGATTTTTCTATTACTTTTCCTTCTCTGGTCAATTTCATCCATTTCCAGTTTAACTACCAAATCCTTTGTCTACCTCAAACAAGTTATCACCCATCTACCAGGCAGCTTCACTTAAGCACCCCCATGAGTGCTACATTATGAAATAAAGGCCCTTTATGAGTCTTCTAGCCTCACTGGGGTTTTCTATCATTTTCCAAAAATACTAACAATTTTCTAAATGTACCATGTGGCGTCACATCCAAACAACTTTTTTCTCCTTTTGCAATACTGGGGATTGAACCCACTGAGTTACACTACCACTGAGCTATACCCTCAGCACTTTTTATTTATTTTGAAAAAGTTGTCTCAGCTGGCCATGAACTTGCGATCCCGTCTTCAGCCTCCCAAGTACTGGAATTACAGGTGTATGCCACCATGCCTGGTTTCTAAAAAGCTTTTGAATAAAATTCCTTGTATCTGCATGAAATGACCTTTGCATCCTGTCTAAGTCCAACTCAAATATCACTTCATCACTTCACTCTGACTTGCCGAAACAAAATTAATCATCCTTCTTTCAATTCCCCCCTACACACACATTCTTTATAAATAATGCTTGCCTTTGAAATAAAACATATAAACAGTATGTATAATGACTCTAGAAATACCCTTTACTCTCTGAGCGATGTCATGTACTTAATGTTACAGAAACAATAAAAGACACAAATAAGTATGGGTTGATCAACTATCATTTTACATTATAAAATTAAAAGCAACCATTTCAATTGCCTTTTAAAAAATATCCTACACTTCACTAATCTAAAAAAAACAAAACTGTAGTTTATTTTATAAAAACAGGTATTTGTTTCCCAATTTTTACTCACTAGGTTTTTTTTCAAATATAACACTTCAATTTAAGGTCATCAGTAATTAGTAAACCAAATTAATGATTTAGAAAAAGTAAGGAAATTAATTTATGGACTTTTTCCATGAACAATAAAATCTATTATCAAGGAGAACATCTACATCAGAGAATTATAAATGAAAACACATGTTTAGTGTGCTATCAAAAAATTAAAACATTTATAAGCTGGATATGGTGGTGCACGCTTGTTATCCCAGCATTTGGGAGGCTGAGACCAGAGGATCTCGGTTCGAGAACAACCTCAGCTACTTAGTGAGGCCCTCTGCAACTCAGTGAGACCCGGTTTCAAAACAAAGGATAAAAAATAGGGCTGGGGGTGTAGCTCGGAGGTAGAATGCCCCTGGGTTTCATCCCAAATACTGCCCCCCCAAAAATAAACATTTATAGATCTATGCAACTTAAGATAGATTTATGGAACCTAAAAAAATGTACAACACCAAAAGAACCTGCTGAGATAGAGAAAAATACTAATAAAATAATATTAGAGCTGGGAATCATGGCGCATACTGGTAATCCCGAGATTTAGGAGGCTGAGAGGGGAGGATTGCAGGTTTGCGAACAGCCTCAGCTACTTAGTGAGGCCCTTTCCAACTCAGTGAGACCGTTTCAAAATAAAAAATAGGGCTGGGGGTGTGTGTCGCTTGGAGGTAGAATGCCCCTGGGTTCCATTCGCAGTACCGCAAAAAAACAAAACAAACAAACAAACAAAAAAAAAACATATACATGTATGTATGTATTAGAAGTTATTTTTTTCTAAAATAGCTTCTTTTAGCTTTTTTCTAAAAGCTATTTTTTTTAAAGAAAAAGGGCAAAACAGAGAACACAGGTGGAAATTGGGGATTCTGATGAATGGTAATTCTTAAAGTATAATGATAGTTCAGTTCAAACTGACTCCAACAGGACACTGATCTAGATCATATTGTTACAGCTGGGTATGGTGGCACACTTATAAACCCCAGTACTTGGGAGGTTGAGAAAGGAGGATCACAGGTTTGAGGCCAGCCTCAGCAAGTAGTGAGAACTGTTGTCAATCCCCAGTACCAAAAAAAAATTTTTTATGAGTCTATGGCAGAAATAAGGTTATATGTATTCAATAATCAAATATTAATTTTCACAGAACAGACATGAAGAAAGCAACTTTAGAGTTTTTCTCTTACAGAAAGTAAGCATTTTCTAAGTCAATGGGAATAAACTACTTTAGTAACCTTTTTTTTTAAAAAAGAGGTCTATTTGATTGAACCATATGAAATGATCATATTATAGGTTAGAAACACAACTTCATAAATTCAAACTACTATATCAAATACTTCCAGAGGTTCCATGGTTAAAAAATATTAATTCAAGATTTACATCTTTAATCAAGGGGTCACATGATCTGTAAACAATTACTGTTAAGCTGAGTATGGTGAAACATGCCTGTAATCTCAGTACAGGGGAGGGAGGCTGAGACAGGAGGATCACAGGTCTGGGAATGTAGCCTGTAGGCTTCCAGGAACCTCAGTACCACCAAAAAAGAACAACAAAAAAAATTTAGGTAGAATATTTTTCTACCTGGTAGAATGTCCCTGGGTTCAATCTCCAGCACCAACCCTGCCTCCAAAACAAAAATTACCATACTGAACATAGTATTCAACATCCAGTTGTAGTTCTAAAGATAACCAGGAAGTTCTTACTCAGCAATATCTTACAAATATTAATCTTTTAAGACACAAATAAATGATTTCTAGAAATGCTTATTCTGTGTGTGTGGTGCTAGGGACTGAACTCAAAGCCAAGTACGTGCTAAGTATGAACGCTAAGTACGTGCTCTACCACTGAGCTACACCTCAGCTCATTAGAGGTGTCAATGAATGTATGTATGTATGTATGAATGTTCTGACTGAATTCAGAGAGGCATTCTACCCCAAGTTACATCCACAGCCCGACTTTATTTATTTGGAAACAGTCTCACTAGGTTGCTGAGAGCCTAAGTTGCTGAAGCTGGCTCTGAACCTGTGAGCCTCTTGTCTCAGTCTCCCAAGTACTGGGATTACAAGCATGCACCACCATGCCTGGCTCAAGGTATTTAAAAATTATTGAAAATGATTTAAAATTTTTCAGAAATTCTTTTAAAAATATTTTGCAGAGATTTTGCTCAATTTGAAAAATTCTAAGTTATTACTTTATATGCTATGTATTTTCTACAATATTTCCTTATAGTATTTCACACCCTTTTTTTTTTTTTTTTTTTGGTATTAGGGGCACCGTACCTCTAGGCTCCACCCCAGCCCTATTTTTTTTTAAAGAATTTTATGTTAAGGGGGAAAAAAAATTTATGTTAAAACAGATCTCGTTAAGTTGGTCACACATCATATATTAAGCAATGTACCCCTTTATACTTAATTTACCATAACCTAATATAAGCAGGGTTCCAAAACAAATCCTTAAAACCCATTACAAACACATAAAATACCAACTCACACTTGATCCAAGTTTGATGGATATTGCTGATGCTTTCTTTGTTGTCTGACTACCTATGGCAAATCCAAACTTGGAGATCTTTGTAGGTTTTGTTGGGAGGTCTGCAGCTTCTTCTTCAGCTGATCGCTTCTCAGCGCTGCGACTGGAACTTTCCCCTCCATTACTGGAAGAAACAGTCTTAGTTTTCACAGGTTTTTCTGCTTCTTCTTCAGGTCCTGGTGAAGTCGAAACAACTTACCAAGATGAGCTATTTTTACTGAGCAGATTGATGGGAGCAGCAACCTCAAAAAGCATCATTATAAGGAAGATACCTCTGCAGTTGTCACCTACTGACCCAACAGTCTCTTCCACTGTTTGTTAGAGTATATAGCAGGAACTGAGATTGTGTGGCAGTAGAAGAGGTTCCCATGAATTAACTAGCATAAAATACAGAGCAATTTTAAATTATAAACAGAGTTCACAAAAAAGTAAAGACCCTTTAACTAAGCACTACCATAACCCATGACATTTTTATTTTTAGAAATTTAGATCTATAACTTATTTTACACAAACTAGTTTGTGAGCTTTCAGACATATGGTAAGAGGACACATTCGGCTAATAAATTTTAATATTCCCCATAATGCAATACTAATCACACAAAGTACCTAGTTACGAACAGGATCACTATTATCCGAATTACAGTGTTAACACAGCCTAAGTTATATTCTTAAGTGATTTGCTCCTTGTGTACATCTCACACAATCTTAAAACTTGAAAAAGAACTTCAAGATCATTTCTTCTTGAGTAATTTCTTTCACTCAACTAATGAAAGCTTGGTTATCAGCTGTTTTAAGCTACTTGTAAGAGTTAATACAAGTCATGCTTTAGCTTATAAATGGGCTAATTACAACTTTAAGCAGCAGAAGGCATACAGATGCAGGTGTAGAAAGCAAGAGGTCTTTCAGTAATTTTGCCTGTTTGTATTAGATCAATGAGTCTGTATCTTAGGTCTCACACAAGACAACTATTTAAAAACACATGCAGAGGTTAGAGAGAAGAGAATGGCTGATCATTAAAATTTTATTTTTTCTCCCTAGTCTTCCAATTCACCCAGTAGAAGATATTCTGTTACCACAGATGAAGAGTTTACTTGTGGAGAAAAAGAAGATGCTCTAGGGGATAATACTGACAATAATCAAGAAAACAAGACAAAAAGCTAGAACTGGGTGGAGGGAGAGGCAGGAAGGGGATGATCAAACACAAAGATGGACAGTAGATTAAATGAACAAGGATACATATCTAGATCTATACAGTGGCATAATGGTATCTCTGGATTTATAAGCACTTTGAACAGAATATTTTTGTTTAAACAAAAATAAATAATAAATAAATAAAAGGACTTCTTTATTCTCTTTGGACAAAGGGTGAAAACTCTAATGACACTGTAAGGGAGGGAATTAAGCAGGATTAGGTAGGGGATTTCCCCAAGAGGCAACCATAGAAGTGGAATGGTTGCTCAAGGTTATCATTCACTTATTTATATGTGAAATTACAAAAGCACCTAAAAAATTAAAGACTGCTATTCAATAGTTAAAAACAGAGCTTAAGAAATACAGAGTTTCTTTTTACTTTTTATTTATTTTTCTTTTTTGTAGTACTGAGGTTGGAACCTAGGGGCATTCTAACTCTGAAATGTACCTTCCAGCCCTATTTTATTGTTTTATTTTTGAAACGGGGTCTCACTAAGTTGTGGAGAACCTAAGTTGTTGAGGCTGGCCTCAAACCTTCGATCCTTCTGTATTAGCCTCCCAAGTACTGGGATAACAAGCATGTGCCACCATGCCTGGCCAGAATCTCTTTAGTATTATGCACTGGGTTTTTCATTCTTTATAACTAAATGTATTCACATGAAATATATCCTGTATTATATTTAGTGTGAACCAAATATATTTCATAGCAAAACCCAAGCAATAACTACTTTTGTGTGACAATCCACATCCAAAAATAAAAAAAATTCACTGGCTTTACATACTGAAACATGTAAAAAACCTGACTTCACATACAAAAACATCTATACACTAAAGGCACAAATATAAACTAAAAACCTCAAAACAAATATCAGAAACAACACTTAAAATTTGATTATAGTGTACATATGCTCTTTAAACAGAATCCCAGGAGTCATAATTTGTTAAGATTCCCAGTTCTTTTAAAGCCTATTCTTTTCAGCCGGGCATGGTGGCGCATACTTGTAATCCCAGCATTCAGGAGATTGAGACCAAAGAATCACGGTTTGGTTCGTGGACACCTCAGCTTAGTGAGGCCCTCCGCAACTTGGTGAAACCCTGTTTCAAAATAAAGAATAAAAAATAGGGCAGTGGGTGTAGCTCGGAGGTTGAATGTCCTTGGGTTCCATCCCTAGACCCTCAAAAAAATAACTAAATAAAATAAAGCCTGTCTTTTCTTTTAGGTTTTTTTCTCCAGAAAATAATTCTGGAACAGAAAACTTAAGAAAACTAGAGCATGAAGGAGAAAAAGGGAAGATTCTTACTATAACATTAATAACACTGTGACAACTAACTGAACTTATAGAATAAATCTGTCCAATCCCATACCAATAGGGAGGATTTCCATGGAGACTACTCCAGAAAAAGGCAGCATGAAAAGGGAAGTGGGGGAACTACTTTTCCACTTATTTCATAACCAACTGGCAACAACTCAGCTTCATTCACATGGGATGACAAGACACCCATACCACACATCCACACTGAAGTGAAACACACTTTTTAACGTCTTTGTGGTGCTGAGGATTTAACCCAGGGCCTCAAATATGATAGGCAAGCACTCTACCACGGAGACACACCCCCACCCCATACTGTTTTTCGTTTCTTCCTTCAGTACTGGGGATTGAACCTGGGGCATTCTACTTCTGAGCTAGAATTTCCTAGCCCTATTTTTTTTTTTTTTTTTTTTTGGTGCTACTGGGGATGGAATCCAGGGGATTTTCTACCTCTGGGCTATACTCCCAGACCTATTTTATACTTATTTGAAGGTAGAGTCTCACCAAGTTGCTGAGAGCCTCACTCAGTAGCTGAGGCCGGCTTCAAACTTGTGAGATCCACCTGTCTCAGTCTCCCAAGTGCTGGGATTACAAGCATGTGCCATCACGCCTGACTTTATTCTTTATTTTGAAACAGGGTCTCACTAAGTTGTGGAAGGCCTAAGTAGCTGAGGCTGGCCATAGTCCTGCGATCCTCCTGGCTCAGCTTCCCAAGTACTGGGATTATAAGTGTGGGCCACCTCGCCCAGCCCCATACTGTTTATTAGATTATTTCTACACATGACCGAGTCCAGAGCCAGCAAATTATATTTGGCCTTCCCACACTTAACAAGCTTTTTTGTTTTTAATTTTTAAAGCAATTTCATTATCTTTAGATCTACTCTTCAATGAAGAGAGGGGGGAGTAAGGAGTTTAAAAAAAAAAGTGGGTACACTATCAGGTCTCATTTCCTAGCTTGAAAGGGCTTTGTGTCAAATGGATGGACTCAGCATTACACAATAATGTGAATTATAGTTTGGCTGTTGTTTGGGACTGAGCATTTAACCCAGGATCAGTCTACCTGTGGGCTACACCCCCACCCTTTCTATTCTTATTATTTGTTCTGGGGATGGAACCCAGGGGCATTCTACATTCGAGTTACACCCCCAGCCTTATTTTTTATTCTTTATTTTGAAACAGGGTCACACTGAGTTGCAGAGGGCCTCATTAAGTAGATGAGGCTGTCCGTGAACCGCAATTCTCCTGTCTCAGCCTCTGGGATGCTGGGATTACAGGCATGTGCCACCATGCCCGGCTTCTTATCAGTATTTTGAAACAAGATCTCACTAAGATGCTGAAGGTCTGGCTAAGTTGCTGAGGCTGGCCTCAAATCTGTGATCCTCCTGCCTCAGCCTCTCAAGTGCTAGGATTATAGGCTCATGCTACCACACTCACCATGAAGAGTTTAATGTGGATGAGATTATACAAATTACTCAATTCTTATATTAAGAAACTTTTTTGTGTGTGCTGGAAATTGAATTCAGGGGCATTCAACTTTCAAGCTACACTCCCAGCTCTTTTTATTTGTTTTGAAACAGGGTCTTAACTAGGTTGCTGAGAGTCTCACTAAATTGCTGAGCTTCTACCTCAGCCTCCCAAATACTGGGATTTTATGCCTGGGCCACCATGCATAAAATAAAATTCCTTTTACTACTATGTTAACATGCCAGGTGTTTTGACAAATGCCTGCAATCTCAGTACTTAGGAGGCTGAGAGAATCTCAGGTTCAAAACCAGCCTCAGCAACTGAGCAAGACTCAATTTCAAAATAAAAAAATAAAGGCTGAGGTATAGGTCAGAGGCAGAGCGCACCTGGGTTCAACTCCCAGTACAAAAAAGAAAGAAAATGTTAGTCCGTAGGGGGTACACTTCAGGATCCATTGGCATTCTGGTAGCTTCCATATCTGAAAACAGGGAACATAGCTACTACCTCTCTGAAAGCACTGGTGTGCAACTTAAATGAGAATGTATTCAAGATGATACTAGCATCTGGCACAACAAATGTCAATTTTACTGAAGTAGTTTTTAGAATAACCTTTAAAAGCTTGAGCTGGTTGATTATATATAAATAGCTCATCCCTAAAATTTCTACTTATCTCAAAGAGCTACAAAAACTTAAACCAAAAAGAGAAAAAAAAAATCTATCCACAGCCTTACTTTATTCTTTAAAATGAAAAGAGTTCAAGTAAGCAGATTCTCTCATAGTCATACATTAACTATGAAAGTAATCTATTCATAAAAAACATTTATTTCTGGAGCGGAGAGGATAGCTCAAAAGTAGAGTACATAATTAGCATGAGAAGGCCCTGGGTTCAATCTCTAGCACTGACAAAAGATAAAATAATTGTACTTCCAATTTAATGGGCTGTTCAGCAGGAATAAAAATTCAGAAGTTTCTCATGCTCCAACCATGGCAGCACGGACTGAACTGGGGGAATTTCATCTCTAAGATACCCCCAGTCCTATTTTATATTTACTTTTATTTTTAATCAAGGTCTCACTAGGTTGATGAGAATCTTACTCCTGTCTTCGAACCTGTGATCCTCCTGTCTCAGCCTCCCAAGTACTGGGATCACAAGCATGCACCAACACACCCAGCTTTCCTCTGCACAATTCAGGGCACGGTGGCGTACCCCTGTAATCCCAGTACTTCGGAGGCTGAGACAGAAGGATGGCAAATTTGAAGCCAGACCCAGCAACTTGGGGAGACCCTGTCTCAATATAAAAGCTATATAAAGCTGGGGGCGTAGATGGGAAGTAGGAAGCTCCTGGGCTAAATTCTCAGTATAAATAAATAAATAAATAAATAAATCTGACATTCCCCAAATGGTTTATGTCTAAAAGCACTACTTTCTTGGAAAGGAAATGAGGCAAATCATACAGAAATTAAGGAGACAGTAGTTATTGTTACCAACAAAAAGGCCTTATTTCCGCTATTCTCAGTAAGACAAAAGTAATGGCCACTCAAAATTACTGTTAAGCTTTTACATAATTTTACTCGATAATTTTTGACAACAGAGATCACGAATAAGGAAATGCTACATGTTTCAAATTATTTCATAAGCTACTTCACTAGTGAAATAAGAGGCGATAGTTTCAGCTCAGCTAATAGCACATACTTCTAAAAAAAAAAAAAAGTGGTCTAAAGTAACTGAATATTACACTGACCTTTCCTATAATTTTTGTTCCCAAGATTCGTATTAAACATTATTAGTAGGGCCTATTATTTGCCTTGATGTACTACTCTGTATTTTCTCATACTAAATACTTTCAGGGATACGATAAAGGAGTCAGAATAGAGAATATTTAAAGGGTTCTGAGGGAGGGTCATTTTTTCCCCTCTTAATGCAAAAAACGCAAGATTAAGGGGGGGGGCAGAGTAATGATGGCCATAATCTAAGTTTAGTACTGCATCAAAATACAGTAAGAGTCATTCTAGACACTAAGCCGCCTAAGGATCTGGCACGCGGCGAGACAGTAAGAGCTCAAAAGCAGAGACTCGAGACTTAATCAACCCTAACCCTGGCGCCCGCCGCCCCGCCGCCCCGGGTCACCACTGGGGCCGGAGCGGCGCGCGGGCCGCGCAGTCCGCCCGGCGAGAAGCCGCGGCCGCGTCAGTACCTCCCACGCGTGAGGGAGCGGCCGGCGCCTCCGCACCCTGGGCGGCGGGCCAGCCCTGCGGCCGCGCTCGGGCGGCTGCGCGCGTGTCGGCGTGAGGCCGCCGCTGCGTTTTGTGTGCTGTGCATGCCGGCTGTGGAGGCGGCGGCGGCTCCTGCACCGCCGCTCCGGGTCCCACCCCAAATACAGCTCCTGCCCGGGCACCCATCTCCCTTCTCAGAACGCGGGCCTCCGCCCGCGGGGCCAGGAGCGGACGAGCGGCCGGCTCTCCCCCGGAGGGAGGCGGCGGGGCCTGGATCCCCGCGCCGCGCCGGGCGTGCCCCGGGCTGGTCCGGGCCCAGCGCCGAGCGAGCGAGCGCCCGGGCTGCCCATGCCCGCCGCCCCCCACCCCGGGAGCTCAAAGAAAGGCCCGGAGCATCCCACGCAGCCCGCGACGCTGGGGTTGTGTTCACCTCCGGCGGCTCCAGCCCGCTGCGGCTTTTCAGGCTTCTCCTCTCCCGCCTTCCCGTCCGCCATTTTCCCCGCCGCGGCCTCCCCTGCAGACACGCTAAGGACGTCACGGCCCCGCCCAGCACCACTGAGCTCTGGCGAGGGCGCGAGGCCGCGGCCTAGAGCGGCTCCGGAGCGGGAACGAGGCGCGCCGGAAGCGGGCGTGACGTCACGAGCGCGGCTCCGGGAGGGCGGTCTCTACTGAGGACTGGCACGCCGGGCGCAGTCCAGTCCTAGGGCCCGGGAGCTGAGGGCCGTTAGGGTGTGTCTGTGGAAACTGGCGGAGTCTTAGCTGGCTTCTGTTAATCAGCTGAAGCTGGCTGGATCACCTGGTTTTACTAGGTCACTCTACGTAAAGGGCCTTTGGAGGAAGGCTGTGTTCTTTTTCCCTAAAGGGGTGGGGGGAGCATTAGCTTCAATTGAGCGCCCTCTAGTGTTGGAAACCTTTCATTGTGTGCATGATCAGCTCTGAGCCAGTTTTTCTGGTAGCACTGGAGATTGAACCCTGGGGCGTTCTCCCGCCCAGCTACACACCTATTTTATTCTTAGAAACATGGTCTTGCTAAGTTAATGAGAGTCTATTTGCTGAGGCTGCCCTCGAACCTGCAGAATCTTTGTCCCGGCCTCCCAAGTATTACAAGAATCCGCCACTACCGGGTTTAGTGCACTCCTGTGATCTCAGTACTTGAGAGGCTGAGACACGATCGCAGGTTCGATGACAGCCTCTGCAAATAGCAACTTTCAGCAACTTAGTGACACCCTATCTCAAAACTTAAAAGTAAAAAGGGCAAAGGGATGTAGCTCAGAGGTAGAATGCCAGCCCAGCGTGGTGGTGCGGGCCTGTAATCCCAGTACTTGGGAGGCTGAGACAGTCTGCGCAATTTGGTGAGAACTTGTTTCAAAATAAAAATAAATAGGGCTGAGGGTGTAACTCTGAGGTAGAATGCCCCCTGGGTTCAATACCCCAATGCAAGAACATAAAAAAATTTCTGACCTGCCTTTTCCTGGCTAATCTTGAGAATCTCTTATTGTCCACAGACCTGCCTTTATTACTTTGTAAAAGAGAAATAATAGTACCTCTTCAAAGGGTCATCATGGGGATCAAATAAGATAATTTATAATTCTTCGGTCATTTTATACTCACCTGTGTGTTCAAAGCAAATGTCTCTAAACAGCTTAAAAATTCTTTACAGTAGATGTTCTTTAGAACATTCTACCTCTGAGCTACATCCCCAGCCCTATTTCTTGCTTGCTTTTTTTTTTTTTTTTCAGTACTGGGGATGGAACCCAGGGGCATTCTACCTTGGAGAGACACCTTCAGCCCTATTTTTTATTCTTTGTTTTGAAATATGGTCTGAGTTGCAAGGGGCCTCACTAAGTAGCTGAGGCTGTGTACTAACCATGATCCTCTGGTCTCAGTCTCCAGAATGCTGGGATTACAAACGAGCACCACCCAGTCCGCTCTATTTTTAAAATCTTTTTCTGCCATTTTTAATGGATACATTGGAATTTTACACCATATTAAGGTACAAAGTGTTAGAAATACGGACTCTTGTGGCCCTCCCCACCGGGTCCCTCCCCCTTAGCTCTTATTTTTTTTTTTGCAGTACTAGGGTTGGAACCCAGGGCATTCTACCTCCGAGCTACACCCCCAGGCCTAATTTTTATTCTTTATTTTGAAAAAGGATCTCTCAAGTTGCAGAGGGCCTAAGTAGCTGAGGCTGTCCCCAAACCTCCTGACTTCCTATTTTTTATTCTTTATTTTGAAACAGGGCCTCACTAAGTAGCTGAGGCTGTTCGTGAACCGCTATCCTCCAGTCTCAGCCTCTGGAATGCTGGGATTACAAGCGTGAGCCACCACACCCGCCTTATTCTTTATTTTGAAACAGGGTCTAAGTTTCGGAGCCTCACAAAGTAGCTAAGGCTGGCCCCAAACCTGTGATTCTCCTGTCTCAGTCTCCCAAGTACAGGGATTACAAGCATAGTACCTCATGACAGGCAAGAAATTAGTTTTATCTCCAACAAACTAATGTTTTGTAGTATACTCAAATCACACAACATTCCAAGAGATGGCTTAGACTGTTAGTAAGTGAAAACCTGAAGTTTAGACTTTTTCTAAAATACTTTTTCCTTGGAAGGATAGTTGCTGCCAAAGACAAAAGAACAGTTAAAGCCAGGCATGGTTGTACACTCTTGTAATCCCAGCATTCGGGAAGCTGAGACAGGGGGATGTGGTTTGAGGACAGCCACAACTACTTAGTGAGGCCCTTTGCAACTCAGTGAGACCCTGTTTCAAAATAAAGAATAAAAAAAATACGACTGGGAGTGTAGCTCAGAGGTAGAATGCCCCTAGATACTGGGAAAAAAAAAAAAAAACAACAATTAAGGAAAAAAATGGAGTATCGGACAAAGAATTTATTACAAAACCACACCACACCAATGGTACAACTGTTTTTATTTGGCTCACTTCCTACTTTATGAGAAAAACAATTTCTTTCTCTGATTATTGTCTTTTTAGAGCAAAAAAAAATATTCTCAAAGTTTTGCAGATATTTACTTAATTAGGCACAGACACTCTACAATTAGTTTGGAATGACTACCTTTTAAAGAAAAAGTCTCATTCATGAAGAAATATAATAGAACTCTTAATTTTTAAGCTATCTATTTTTTAGTCAAACTACTTTTTCTGTATGTACGTAAGAACCTTTGGAAATGAGTTAAAAGACTTTCCCTTCTTCAGTCTGTTGACAAACTCTTGAGAATGCTGAGAAACATCCATATAACCACCATGTTTTCTCGTAGGAACAAACTTCAGAGCCTCTTCCCAACTACCAGTGTTTTTCAAACATAACAATATACGCATCATTTGATCTAAGGTGAGATTTTTGGTACCAAGGTCCCATTGTAAATATTTATCTAATGGAAGGCATTCTGTTCTCAGATTTAGCCTTTTTGCTTTGGCGAGAGATGTACCTGGTTGCATCTTTCTGTCAACAAATGACCCAACTACATAAATTTTGTCATGCTTGAAAGTAGTCATAACATTAGGAGAATCTGCAGTTAAATATATAATATTGTCCTTTGGAAATAAATCTACATGAGATTTTTCTGTTGCTGTTAAAAGCAATTTGTCCCATTTTTCTTTGTAACGTTTAGCTAACTCTTTATGATAAGCACTGTTTGTTTTAAGATTGCAGAAATAAACATGGAAAGGATCAACATTTCTCCTGTTCCATCCTTCACTTTCTAAAAGTTGGGAAACAGCATTCTTCATTTCTTTTGGTTGCATATAATTATCATAATCCATGTCAAAAACCAAAGGCTGTCCAAACTGCATAGCCTGGACACCCTTCCAGCCCATTGCACTGTTCGTCCTCCAATCCCAAAGTCGACAAAATAGAAAGTTTTGCTCTTTATCTTCTTCAGTGGTCTCTAGTAACCTGGCTGTTTTTGCTTCTTCCTTTGCTGCTGCTTTCCTTTCCTTTTTGATTTGTTTAGCTTTTTTAAGATTTTCCTTAATAAACAAAAATTTTAAGTATTTTTTTTTGGAGGTTTTGGAGGGACATTCCATAAGGGTTTTGAGCTCTTCTTCAGTGATGTGTTCTGGTACTTCTCGGCCAAGCAATCTCCACATCTCAATTAACTCTCTGGTAGCAGCTAGAGTATCTTCATCTTCACTGCTTGAGACAGGAGAAGCACCTTCTTCTTGCACACTAGATTTCATTGTAGCTTTCCACCCATCCAATTCTAGCTGTTCAGGAGGGGATGTATTCTCCTTATTAGAATATGATACAGCTGGTATTTTGGAAGACATGTACCTTTGCAAAGTTGCTAGATATAAATTCCTTGTCGTTTTATGAAGGTTAAATGGCACCAAAAACTTGGCAACAGGTCTTAAGAAGGTGACACTAACACTCATTTTGAGGAAAACAGACATATGAGAAACCCCTGCAAGAGAAGATAAATGAAATGAGAAATTAGAAGAATTTTAAAACTTCCCAACTAACTGTATAAATGTAATAACACAATCTGTTTCTAAAACACAGAGTAGCCAGGCGTGGTGGCGCACGCTTGTAATCCCCGAGCTTGGGAGGTGGAGACAGGAGGATGGCGGAGACAGGAGGATGGCGGAGACAGGAGGATGGCGCAGGTTCGAAGCCAGCCTCAGCTGCCTTAAGAGACCGTGTTTCCAAAAATAAAATAGGTCTGGGAGTGTGGCCCGGAGGTAGAAGGGCTTCTAGGAACTCCAATACCACAAAAAAAAAAAAAAAACAGAGAGTGAAATATTTTTTTTTGTTTTTTTGATTGTGGTGCTGGGAATCTGGGAATCAAATCCACAGCCTTGTGCATACCAAGCCTACACTGTACCACTGAACTATACCTTGAGCCTAAAAAGTAAAATATTTGTACAACTTCTTCCTAAACTTCTGTGGCCTTCTTTTTGTGATCACTTACTGATCAAAAAGTTTAAAACTAGCTGGGTGTGGTGGCACACGCTTGTAATCCCAGCACTTGGGAGGCTGAGAGAGGAGAACTGCGGTTCACAACAGCCTCAGCTACTTAGGTCCTTTGCAACTCAGTGAGATCCTGTTTCAAAATAAAGGGATAAAAAATGGGGCTGGGGGTGTTGCTCGGAGGTAGATTCCTTCTGGGTCCCATCCCCAGTACTGCAAAAAAAAAAAAAAAAAAAGTTTAAAACTTATTTGGGTTCTTATTTTAAACATAAATTTCATTATGGCCTTAGGAAAAAGGATAAGTTAAAGATCTTCTCTAGATTTGTATATATAGGGGTCTAGAGCATTAAAGTTACTAGATAAAGTTATATATCACAAAATAGAGCTGTTATCTCCTCCAGATACATACCTGAACTCTCTATTCTTAACCAAAGCAACACAAAGGACAGAAAAGTCACAGAAGATTGCAAATGGTAAAAAGCACTTAAAACCTAGGTATGGTGGTAAAAGCCTATGGTGGTAAATGCCTATAATAATATCAGTTAGGTGGGAGGCTGTGGCAGGAGAAGCCTAAGTATGAGTTCAGTTTGGGCAACTTACTGAGACCCTGTCTCAAGGAGAGCCATTTGTGGTGGTGCACACCTGTAATCCTAGTGCTTGAGACGCCAAGACAGGATTGCAGGTTCCTACCCAGTCTCAGCTACTTAGTGAGGTTCTTCACAACTTAGACCCTGTTTCAAAATAAATAAAATATGGCTCTGGTTAGAGCTCAGAAGCAGAATGTTCCTGATTTCATTCATTCAGTCACCAGTATAACACACACACAAACACGCTGGGGAAGTAGCTCAGTGGTAGAGTAACCCTGAATTCAATCCCTAGTATCAGAAAAAAAACAAAGTGCTTAAGAGTTGCTAAACCAATGCCATTTTGTTTTCAGAACAGATATATAATGGAGACATACTGATTAGAAAGCAACAAATTCTTCTCTAGTTTAGACTTTACAGAAAATATAATCAAACAAAATGTCCAAAACCAGAACAAGAATATATAAAACTCCACAATGTTATCCAAAAGAACTCCACGATGTTATCCACAAGGTAATGAAGATGCTTTAAAGATATGAAACTAATGTTAAGTTCAAAGTGAAAAACAAAAATCTAAATTATTATAAAATGCAACTAAAACACCTAAAAAGAAATTCCCTCTTTCTTTGGCTTTATCTAATTAAGTCATGCTCCTAGGTCGCCTGCCTCTCTGGCCTTTGTACTGAGGCCCAGAGACCTGTTCCCTAAAAAAGCTGTTATAACTGTTAGGCCCTTATCTCTTTTTTCAATCTATTTATTTCCCTTGTGAGATCTGATCCACTTTTTGTGTTTGTGTGTGGTATGGGAGATTGAACCCAGAGGCATTCTACCTCCAAGCTGCACTCCCAGCCCTTTTTTATTTTGAATCAGTTTTGCTAAGTTCCTGAAAGCCTTGCTAAGTTGCTGAGGCTGTTCTTGAACCAGTGATCCTCCAGTCTCAGCCTCCTAAGTACTGGAATTACAGCATGCACCATCACACCTGGCCTGATCTACTTCTGTAACTTCAATCACAATACATCAGAAAAATACCTTAAATACAACAAATTAAAATAATCACTATTCCTTCTCTTCTAAACCTGCTCCTCCTGTTCTCTTTCATAAAGGAATACTGCTATCCAACCAGCTGCTGGATCCTGAATCCCAGAGTCATTTTATTACTATCCTATCACTTCCAACATACTTAATCTTTTTTTTTTTTTTTTTGCTGTAGTATGGATTGAACTCAGGGTCATTCTATGTCTGGGCTAATACCTCCTGCCTTATTTTTTATTCCCTATTTTGAAGCAGTGTCTCACTAATTTACAGAGGGCCTCACTAAGTAGCTGAGGCTGGCTGTGGACCTGCAATCCTGTCTGTCTCCCAAGTACTGGGATTACAAGTGTGCACTACTTCACCCGGCCTAATCCATTTTTTAATACTCATTTACTTGCTAAACTTTCATTACATTCACTTCTCTTCAACTCCATGTTCTTAACTGCCTCCCTAGCCTCCAGATTTGCTCTCCTCCATCTCTATGCCACTGGAGTCAGTACAAATATGACTGATGACATTCATAAGGTTCCTAATGTATATTTCTGACTACTGCCAAGTTAAAGCCCAAACTTTCTTCCACCACCTCATACTCTAGAAGAAATATTGCCCCCCGAACTAGGGATTGAACCCATGGGTATTCTATCTCCAAGCTATGCCCTCAGCCTTCCCCCCCCCTTTTTTTTTTTTTTTTTGCGGGGCTGGAACCCAGAGGCATTTGACCTCTGAGCTACACCCCCTGCCCAACTTTTTATTTTTATTTTGAAACGGGGTCTCACTGAGTTGCAATGAGCCTCACTAAGTAGCTAAGGCTGTTCGAGAACTGTGATCCTCCAGTCTCAGCATCCCAAATGCTGGGATTACAAGCATGCGCCATCACGACCGGCTTTTTTTGAAACAGGGTCTCACTAAGTTAACTAAGTTGCAGGGCTGCACTAATCTGAGGCTGACAGAAAACCTGCGGTCCTGTCTCAACCTCCCAACTACTATGATTCCACCACACTTGGCTTCTATTAGTTCTTATAGCACTTTGAGTCTATGACAGTACTTGTAACCCTGTTTTGTAACTGTCTGGTTACCTACCCCTGACCCCCACAATGGTAAGAGCTTTTTTCCAGGGGTAAGAGGGGCTGGGGATTGAACCCAGGGGCTTTCTACCTCGAACTACATCCTCAGTCCTTTGTTCTGTAAAGTGCTGAGGCTGGCCTCTAACGGACCATCCTCCTGCCTCAGCCTCTCAAGTACTGGGATTAAGGCATGCACCACTGTATTAGCTAGAAGGTAAGGACTAAGGACCATTTCTATATTTTTTTAAGAACTCAGTACTTGACAGTGGTTGGCTCATAATAACCACTCAGATATCTTTTAAATAAATAGGCTTCGCGTGTTTTAAAAATGTTCCAAGCTTTAAAGAAAACAGTTTAGATGACCCGAAATAGTTAAACTGGAGTTTTAGTCTCAAAATGATAACATTAATTGCAGAACCATTTGTGTGTCTTTACTGGGGACTAACCCCAGGTGAGTTCTACTTCTGAGCTACACCCCAGCCCTGTTTTGGTTTTTATTTTGAACATAGTCTGGCTAAATTCCTGAGGTTGGCCTCAATTGCTGCTAGCCTTTCTTAGCCTCCCAAGTGCTGGGATTACGGGCAAACACCACTACTCTCAGCAGAAAACAAAAATCTTTTAGTTTTGTCTTTGTTACTAGTAAAAATGTGGAATATCATAAAAGTGGGAGTGTGTGTGTGTGTGTGTGTGTGTGTGTGTGTGTGTGTTACTGGGGATGGAAAACAGGGATATTCGACCTACGAGCTACACCTCCAGCCCTATTTTTTATTCTTTATTTTGAAGCAAGGTCTCAGTAAGTTGCATAAGGCTTCATTAATAGCTGAGGCTGTCTCCGAACCGCCAACCTATTGCCTCCCGAGTTCTAGGATTACAAGCGTGCGCCACCACACCCGGCCTGGAAACGTAAATTTTAAAAAGCGATCGATGATATCATGTTTCGAGTGCCGCATTCCTTCTAGTTTATTACATCACCGGCTTCCTTCGTCTGCGGGCCTTCTTAGCGCAGGCGTCACTCTGTGCACCCAGAATGTCGCCCGCGTCCCTCCACCCTAACACAGACTGCGAGAAAGAAACACACTCACACCAGAGGTGCGGAGACAGTGGCTCCTCCGCAAGGCGCAGGGACTCCAAGGCTGGGGACTCGCAGGATCAGCCCCGGACTGAAACTTACCCGCGGCTCGCTTCCGAGCCCACGCCGCGCGGTCACCGACCAGGAAGCCTCCGGTCGCGGGCTGCCGGAAGTCCCGCCCCGCGCGGGCGCTCCTCTGACGTCACGCGGCCCCAGGTTTCCGCCGGAAGCCCGGCAGTCCTGGGACCGACGGCTAGGACCCTTGGGTTAGGAAGAGAAAGATCGCGCGCGCTTGTAATCCCGGTAGTTGGCAGGCTGAGACGGGAAGGCTGTAGGTTCGAGGACAGTCTCAGCAAGTATTGAGAAGTGGGCTGGGGGTGTAATTCTGAGACAGTGCCCCTGAGGGTTCAGTCCTCAGTACCACTAAATAAAAAATGAGGAAGTTTTCAATAGACCTGGGGCGTATATCTGTCTAGAGGTAGAATGTTCCTGGGTTCAGTCCCCACTGCCAATAAATATAAGTAAATATAAAATGAGAAAGCTTTTATTTTGGGGTTTTTTTGTTTTGGTGGTACTGGGGGTGGAACCCAGGGGCTTTCTACCTCCAGCTATACTCCCAGACCTATTTTATACTTTATTTGGAAACAGGGTCTCACTAAGTTGCTGAGAGCCTCACTAAGTAGCAGAGGCTGGCTTCAAACCTGCATGGTCCTCCTGTCTCAGCCTCCCAAGCGCGGGGATTACAAGCGTGGGCCACCACGCCAGGCATGAGAAAGCTTTTAACAGACCTGGAGCGTGTTTGTCAGTTCCTCACCTCCATTGAATCCCCATCATTTATCTTTGTGTGTGTGTGTGGGGGGGGGGGGGTTCTACCTACCAGCGACACACTCAGCCTTTTTTTTTTTTTCCCCCACCAGTACTGGGGATAGAACCCAGGGGCATTCTAACTTTGAACTAAACCCCCAGCCCTATTTTTTTTTTTATTCTTTATTTTGAAACTAGGTCTCACTGAGTTGCAAAGGACTCCACTAAGTAGCTGAGGCTGTTTGCGAACTGTGATCCTCCTGTCTCAGCCTCCCAAATGCTGGGATTACAAGTGTGTGCCACCACACCCGGCGTCCTTTTCAGTTTTTGTTTAGAAATAAAAAGTGTTGAGTCGCACTAGTATTCTGAGACTGGCCTCGAATTTGCAACCCTCCTGTCTCAGCAGTCTCCCAAGTGCCGGGATTACAGGTGTGTGTCACCACACCCGGCTTTATTTTGTATTTTGAAATAGGGCCTTGCTAAATTGCTGCAGCTGGCCTAAACCTGTGACTCTCTTGCCACAGCCTACCCACTATCACTTTTTTTTTTTTTTTTTGGTAGTCCTGGGAATTGAACCCAGGGGCATTCTACCTTCGAGTTATATCTCCAGCCCTATTTTATTTCTTATTTTGAAACAGTCTTGCTAAATTGCTGAGGCTGGCTTCAAACCTTCCATCTTCCTTAGTCTCCCAAGTGCTAGATTACGCCTGTGAGCCATTACCTGCCTCTCAGGCTCCCAATTACTAGAAATACAGGTGTGTGTCGCCACACCCATCTTGATCCTTTTATCTTAACTTACTTTCTGTTTTGACCCTGGATTTTTTTTCTTTTTTCTTTTTTTCTTTTTTTTGGCAGTAACGGGGAACTGAACCCAGACTGTGTTACCACTGTCTTCTCTCTCACTCGCTAGCGCTCTCTCTCACTCCCCCTCTCTTCCTCCTCCTTCTTCCTCTTCTTCCTCTCTCTCTCTCTCTGCTGGAGCCAGCCGGCAAGAGTAGGGGTTCTGAAGTGAGGCGTGAGGATGAAGAGTTTTTAACCCTAACGTGGGGGAGCCGCCAGCCTACTATCTCTACTGGTCGACCCCTGTTCGTGGGTTAATATTTCCTACGGGTCGACGACTATGCCTGGGTCTGTATTCTCTATTGTGCGTACACTCCTGGCCAACGCGGCTTCTGGGTCAATCACATCTTTATTGTGCCAACTTGGACCCTGGGTTTGTTTTTCCAGAGGTATTTTTACACAGCTACAGGTCAATCAACATTCTCGTGCTACCACCACCAGAATACAATAAAGACCAATACAAAACACATATTACAGATAGGCCTATCAGTACCCTCGTGTTATCACCACCTGATCCTCTCTCAGACCTCTTTGAACTTTCCATAACCCCAAACCTTGTTGACTCTGGGCAAAAGACAATCAGCTGAGTCAGAGACACCAATCTAGGGGAAGGCCTTAATGGCTCCCAACCATTTCCCCTTTTTTACTATATTCTAAGAAGACTCTGCCTGTCTTAGGTTGTTGCCTTCAGGTATCAAGAATTACCCATCTTTGGATAATACAGAGCTAAGCTGTATATCTTGTCTTAGGTTTCCTTGACCCAAGGAAATCTTACCCGTCATTGACTACCAGCCTCTTAAATGGGGGTACCCTTCAAAGGTAAATTGTGCACTTCTGCTGAAAAACTGTTCTCACTTTGTCCTGAGACCACACTTTGTCCCGAGTCTCTGATAAACAAGGTATTGGGAGTATCATGTAACATAGGTATTTCAGCAAGACATTTTCTCCAATTAACACAATTCTTTTTACGTGTTGAATCAGTTACAGAGTAAACAAGTTATTAGTGGGCTAACATTTTTATCTCCTTTCCCTGGGTCACCAGGGCCCCACAAGACCAAATCTTCAATAGCACAATTATCAGTCTTTGTTCAAAATAATCAAAAGTACCAATTCCAAAATAATACTATCAGTCTTTGTACTATCAATTCTCTGTCCAAAATATCAGTCTCTGTACTTGTTCTGCAATATCACAGGTGTCAACTGTAGACATCCCATCTTCCCGGCATTTTTAACAGTTCTTTGTTCAGCATAACCAAAAGTTTCCTCAATGGGTGCAAAATTCCCGACATTTTTAACAGTTCTTCATTCAGCATAACCAAAAGTTTCCACAATGGGTGCAAAATTCAAAGCAAGAAGTCCCAGCAATCTCAAGTTGTTACTGAAGACAGCGATCTCCCGCTGCTCCTAAATAGCTGGATGAAGTATGGGATGATCTGGAACGTAAGCCCATGTTTCAGTCATCAGCATTAATCCGAGAGTCTTCTATCTTTCAGTCATCAGCATCAATCTGAGAGTCTTCTATTCTTGCTTGATCCATATATTGCACGAGCTGCTCAGGTATCCATCGTGCATTATCTTCATCCTGTGAAAAAACACAAACATGCCCTCTTCCCCATATTAGTACGGGGTCAGGACCTTTCCAAATTCCTGTGCAAGGATCTTTCCATTTTACTAAAGCAAAATTGTTTTTGGAGGATGGATACCAATATCTATCTGCTGCTGTGTGACCAGTTTTATCAGCATTCAAAAAGTTAAGAATAAAAAGAGCATGATTTAAAGAGTTCTGTGGTGAATGGGGATATAACTTCCCCCTTTTATTTTCAAAAGGGTTGTTTTCAGAGAATTATGGGCTCATTCTACAATGCTCTGTCCTTGAGGATTATAGGGTATACCTGTAATATGTTGAATATTATATGTATTGCAAAATCGTTTAAAAGCCATACTTATATATCCTGAACCATTATCAGTTTTAATGAAGGTAGGAAGACCTGAGAAAGAAAAACATTTCAAACAATGGGAAATCACATGCTTAGCAGCCTCCCCAGTTTGGGCTGTAGCCATAATAAAACCTGAAAAAGTGTCAATAGACACATGAACATACTTTTGTTTACCAAAGACAGAAATGTGTGTAACATCCATTTGCCACAAATTATTAGGAACCAATCCCCATGGATTTACACCTAAATGAGGAACAGGTAAATATTCTGGACATATAGGGCATTGTTTAACAATTTGTCGTGCTGCTTCTCGAGTAATTTGAAACTGTTTATGCAGACCAGCACTGTTTTGATGATGTAAAGAATGTGATCATTGAGCTTGTTCTGAGAGGGGCAGACTAACCTTGTAGCATCGTCCGCAATTTGATTACCTTCTGCCAAAGGACCAGGTAAAGCAGAATGTGCTCTTATGTGCCCAATAAAACAAGGATGTTGGCGTGTTAAGGTCTGAGTTTGAATTTGAAGAAATAAATGACCTATCAATTTACTATGCATATCAATATATGGTACAGTTTCTAATGTTTGAAGGGCATTAGCTATATATAAACTATCTGTATATAAATTAAAAGGCATATCAAATAGATGTTGAAAAACAGCCACTACTGCATGTAATTCCACAACCTGAGCAGATATAAAAGATGTTTGTAGTATAGTACTATGTTTATTAATTACATAAGATGCCTTACCATTTGAGGAGCCATCAGTAAATACCAAGACTGCCTGAGATATGGGAGTAGTATGAATTATTTTAGGAAATATAAGAGCATGTCTATTAACAAACTATAATAGTTTATCATGAGGTAAATGATTGTCAATTTCTCAAAGGATGAAAAAGCAATAGCCCATGAATCAGCATTCTGAAAAAGCCACTGTACTTGTTGTTTAGTAAAAGGAACACTAATAAGTGAAGGCTCTTTTCCAAAATATTTTATAGATTCTGATCTAACAGAACACACCAAGCAGGCAACTAATTCTCAATACAGCATTAAAACTCTGCTTGGAGTAGTAGGTAAATGTATCCACATTAATGGTCCATCCTGCCACAAAACAGCAGTGGGCGTATGTGCCGATGTCAATATATAAGCAGCCCATTCTTTAGTATAATCAATGTACTGTTGTCTTTGATATTCAATAGCCAATTCAACTTTTTTAAGAGCAGCACGTCCTTCCTCTGTTAAGATCCGAGAGGAAGTTGGGTCTGAGTCACTTTTCAGGGTATCAAACAAAGGTTTTAATTCTCCAGTAGTAATATTTAAAGATGGTCTTAGCCAGTTAATATCTCCTAAAAGTTTTTGAAAATCATTTAAGGTTTTAAAATTATCTTTATGTAACTGATTTTTTTGTGGCCTAATAGTCTTGGGATAAAGAATGTTTCCCAAGTAAGTATATGGTGGTTCTCTTTGTACTTTTTCTGGAGCTATGATCAAACCATTATTTTGTAATGCAATTTGCAAGATAGCATAAGCTGACAACAAAATTCCTTTGTCTGTATGTGCTAATAAAATATCATCCATATAATGTATCATATATACAAACTTATAGGATCTTCTGACAGTAGCTATAGCCTTTGCAACAAATTTTTGACACAGAGTTGGACTATTGGCCATTCCCTGAGGTAGCACTTTTCACTGATACTTTTGCATAGGAGCTCTATAATTTGTAGATAAAACACTAATGGCAAATCTCTTAAAATCTTGTTGTGCTAAAGGTATTGTATAAAAGCAGTCTTTTAAATCTAAAATTATTTGTATAAGTGTCTTTGAGGATAGCTGATGGATTGGATAGTCCAGGCTGTAAAAGCTCCCATTAATTCCATAGTTTTGTTAACTTTCCTTAAATCCTGTAACAGTCTCCACTTATCAGATTTTTTCTTAATGACAAATATGGGTGAATTCCAAGGGGAGTTAGAATTTTCTATATGGCCACAGACAAGCTGTTTCTGTACTAACTGCTCTGTGGCTTTTATTTTTTCTAAGGTTAGGGGCCATTGATCAATCCAAACTGGTTTGATCAATGAGGATCATTTTTCCAAGTAATAGGATCAGCATGGAGTACAGGCTGATCAACAGCCCCTTTTAAAAATACTCTAGACCTGCTCAAGGGCGTTGTAAATGAAGCTTTAAAGGCTCTATAACGCCCTGGTTATTTATCCCTAGACCTTCTTCCGGTAAAAGTCCTTAATCTAGCATTTGCTGTGTCACTATAGGACTGGGGCTATAAAGATATACTCCCATGTTCTGCATAACATCTCGGCCCCATAAGTTGGCAGAAGTCCTGGAACAATATAGGGCTGAAAAACTCCAGTATGGCCTTCCTCATCTTTCCAAGTAAGCCAATCACTGCTTTGTTTGGGGTTTTGCATGTGTCCTATGCCTTTAAGGTGAGTAAGGGAAGAATGCTTAGGCCATTTGTTAGGCCATAGATCAGCTGTTATGACAGAAACATCTGCCCCTGTGTCTAATAACCCTGAAAATTCTTTCCCATTAATAAACAATTTCAATTCTGGCCTTTAAGTTCCAATTGCTTGGACCCCAAAATCTGATGAACCAAATCCCTTTTTACCCCGTTTAGGTCTCTGAGCACTATTATTCATTTGCACCTGAGGTAGTAATACTAATTGTGCCAGTCGTTGACCTGCATTAATAACAGCTATCCCTTGAGAAGAATGTATCATAATTTTTATTTCTCCTTCATAGTCAGAATCAACTATGCCAGGGGCTACTATAATTCCCTTCATGGTGACCCTACTCTGTCCTAACAACAATCCTGCTGTCCCTTTAGGTAATGGACCATAAACGCCAGTAGGAAGGGCTTGCATTCCCATTTCGGGAGTTAATACTGTAGAGGCACAGAGGTCCAACCCTGCGCTGCCTGGGATTGCTCTGAATAAGTCCTGAATGGTTTGTTTTGTTGAGAGTTGTCCTGCTGTGGTACAGCTGTCTGAAGTGTCCCATAACATTGTTGCTGCAGGGCCTGAGGTGGGCCCCTTCTTCTGTTTTCTGACAGGAACTGGTTCCCTTGCTCATCAGTCCTTGATTTACATTCCTTAGCCCAATGCTTCCCTCTTCTACATCGAGGGCATAAGCCTGGCTCTTGTCTATTACTAGCATTCTGCCTCTGTGGACAGTTAACTAAATGACCATTTTGTCTATACCCATAGCTTTTAACCATATTATTCTTAGGTCCCCGATTTTTTATGTTGTTGGAAAAGGATTTCTTGTACAGTTTTCCCTTGTAATGCCGCAGCCATAGCTAGTCCCTGTGTATATGCAGGTCCTATATCGGAACATAGTCTAATATAATCAGACAGGTCTCCTTTCTTTCTAAAAGGGCGTAAGGCAGCTTGACAAACAGTATTAGCATTCTCAAAGGCTAATTGCTTTACGAGCAACAGCCCTGCTTCACTGTCGCCTATCAATCGACTAGCAGTTTGTAATAACCTGGTTACAAACTCCTGATATGGCTCATCTGGTCCTTGTCTTATTTTTGAAAGATCTTCTGTTTGTTTTCCTGAAGAAGGCAACTTGTTCCATGCTCGACGCACAGCAGCATTGGTCTGAGCATAAGAAGCTAGACTAAATTTTAATTGCTGAGCAGTCTCCCTAAATTGTCCTTCTCCTGCTAACATATCAAAATTTATGGGTATTCCCTGAGTTATGTTTAAATCTGCTGTGGATTGGCATTGTTCTGCAAATTTAGACTTCCACAATAAAAAAATCACCCCCTGATAAACAAGCTCAGGCTGTTTCCAATCAGAAGGACACAAAGCCTCCATAGAGAGAGATTCTAACATGGCTTGAGTAAAAGGTGCTGTTGGTCCATATTGAGCACAAGCTGTTTTTAATTTTTAATTGTTTGAAAGGGAAGGGCCTATGTCCTCTAATAACACCTCCTTGACCATCAGGAGTTTCAGTAACTGGATTGTTTGAAAAGAAAGGGTCTATGTCCTGTAATAACACCTCCTTGACCCAGTTTTGTCAGCATCTAAGAAATCTAATAACACTTCCTTAACCATCAGGGTCTTCAGTATCTGGGAAAACTCTGAATCCCCTAGTATCTTCTCCGTTTTTTGCAGCCCGATTTATCGCTGCTTGAAGTGATGATAGTAAAGATAAAGATCTGTGTTTTTCACTGTTTTGTTTGGTAAATGCTACAGTGGGAGAATTTTGAAGGCTTGCATTGCTGATAACAGGAGAATATTGTTGAGATCCTCCCTTTTCACTATTTGAAGGAGCTATCTGATCTACTCATTTAATTAAAGTCTCTACAGCTACTTTAATTTAATTGCTTTATACAAAAATCAGGCTCTGTTGACTGTTTTTGGGATGTCTGGATAAGCCCCCAACTCATTTCTATGGTGCTGAGCAGCAGTTTCCTCAAAATGCTCCTCTCAGTATCTAAAGTATCTTCTTTTTCAGGAAGTGAAGGCAAAGCGCCCTCATGTTCCCTCCTAGTTTCTCTAACAAAAAACCTATGTAACAACAACAAAAAAAAGCTAATCTTCTGACCCATTGTATATTATATTTTTTGACCCATTGGATTTTTACAACTCTAAGATTAGTTAGGAACTAATCTTCTGACCTATCCTCTATTACTATTTACACATTAGGCGCCTTTATTTTCTATCTTAGTTTCTTCATTTGCCGGCTTAGTTTCTTTTGCGCAAAGCTTTACTTTAGTGACCGATTATATATTATAAAATTCCCACGTTTCACCACTACCAAAAGTCTTTTGAGTGCATTCCTTTTTTATTCAGCCGTGTCCTTCACGGGACCCTCAGTTTCAGAATTTGTCCTCGTACGGGCCACCACCTGCCGGAGCCAGCCGGCAAGAGTAGGGGTTCTGAAGTGAGGCGTGAGGATGAAGAGTTTTTAACCCTAACGTGGGGGAGCCACCAGCCTATCCTGTTCATGGGTCAATATTTCCTACGGGTCGACGACTATGCCTGGGTCTGTATTCTCTATTGTGCGTACACTCCTGGCTAACACAGCTTCTGGGTCAATCTCATCTTTATTGTGCCAACGTGGACCCTGGGTTTGTTTTTCCAGAGGTATTTATACACAGCTACAGGTCAATCAACATTCTCGTGCTACCACCACCAGAATACAATAAAGACCAATACAAAACACATATTACAGATAGGCCTATCAGTACCCTCGTGTTATCACCACCTGATCCTCTCTCAGACCTCTTTGAACTTTCCATAACCCCAAACCTTGTTGACTCTGGGCAAAAGACAATCAGCTGAGTCAGAGACACCAATCTAGGGGAAGGCCTTAATGGCTCCCAACATCTCTCGATAGAATTTTTCCTAGCACTGACAGGGTTAGAACACAGGACCTCATGCATGTAGATAATTAGAACACAGGATCTCATGCATGTTAGATAATTAGGACACAGGATTTCATACATGCTAGATAATTGCACTACCACTGAACTGTACTCAGAGTACTATAAGTGCTGTGTGCATATTTTTGTTGTGGATCACTTCTCAGTAGCCACAGACAAGCTTATTTGTGTCTCCACATGTAGAGTCTTAATCACAAATAAAATTTAGTTTATTTATTTATCACTTATTTATAGGGCAGCTGGAGAGAGGCAGAACGCTTCGCTACTACTTCCCTGCTACTGCTGCAAGTGTCCTGACAGAGACCTCTTTTATTGATAGAGTTAAACAAAGCATCTGTTAATGCCAAACTCAGGATACACAGAAAGCAACTTGTAATCTAGAGAAAAGGGCAGTTCTCAGCATACATCAAAAACAAACACAGTACAAAGAGGAATGTCCATCTGGGCCTCATTTCTGATATCAGGACCTTGAGACAGTCATGCCTGCAGGAATTCTCTTCTCCACAGCTCACTGTATATGCTGGTGAGATGGACTAAGGACCTCAGAAGTTTAACCCTTGATGGTCTGCAACATATTTATTCATAGTAAAAGAGAGTATAAAAAGAATGGTAGGCTGTGGGCCATGGCAGTGTTTCCAAATGATTTACTAAAATATATCTTGTATAAGATATCTTTATATATGACTAGTTACTGGGGCTGGGGATGTAGTTCAGTGGTGGAGTGCTTAACTAGCATGAGTCAGACATTTGGTTTGATCCCCAGTCCTGAGGGGACTCAGAAAAGCTGGGCATGGTGGCACATAACTACAATCCTAGCTAATCAAGAGGATGAGGCACAAGGGCTGCAAGTTTAAGGCTAGCTTGGGCCATTTAGTGAGACTTTGTCTCAAAATAAAATAGAAGAGGTCTGGGGGTTTAGAGGTACAGTTTTTACTTAGCTACATACAAGGCCCTGGGTTTGATATTCCAGGAACAACACAATAATCACAAGTTCTCCAAATATGTAAAGAAAAAAATCAAGAATATATTTTTATTGTTTTATTGTGCTAGGAGTTGAACTTAGGGACTAATCTACCTCTGAGCTAAATACTGACCCCTTATTTTTTATTTTGAAACAGGGTCTTACTAAGTTGCAGCAGATCTCCTAAAATTCTGAGACTGGCCTTGAACCTGTGATCTTCCTGTTTCAACCTCCCAAGTACTGGGGTTATAGGCATACTTTATACCTGGCCAAAATATCTTCTAGTAGTTAAGAAAGAAAGAGCAACAATGGAGGATGTTGTCCTTTTCATACCTGATCATAAAAGAGATTTGTCTCAATTTTTTAATTAAATACATTTCCTCAAGTCTTTTGGCATATAATCTTTACCAAATAAAAGAAGTTTCATTTCCTTAACTTTGTTAAGTTTCATCATGAGATAAATCTTCGGGAACATTTCTAAAAATATTGCAGAACACCATTCATTACATATGTCTGGGATCTGACCTATTTTCAGACTAAGAATATTTCCATGTTTAGATATCTTACCTCAAAAAAAAAAAAAAAAAAAAGACCAGAAGCAAAGTAAGGGGGCAGGTCTGGAAGACATTTGTGAGATGGAATTGCTAGAATTTGGTGATTACTCTGTGGGAGGAGAGAAAAATCTAGCCTGATATGAGCACCTGCTTTGATTAATAGTATATAGGGTGTGAGACAAAGGAGTGTTTGGGGAAAAGGCAAAGGTGGGAAGTACAGTTTTAGACATGTGGCTTTTGAGCTTCTGTTTCAAGACAACCTCATGATCCCTTTGGGTATTTGACAGTTGACTGTATGAGCCAAGTTTAGAAGAAATGGGAATGGATCACAGATAGAGATTTGAGAGCTGCTGACATAGTTTATGAAATCATATGGGTAGGCAAGATCATCTAGAGCTTCAGTAACCAAGACTGAGAAGAAGAAGCCAGGGAGATGGAGGAAGTCAGTTGGAATATGACACAGAAACCAAGGGAAGTGTAGCAAGAAAGAGGGGAGGGCCTAACAGGTTCTAATGCTGCCTAAAGATCATGCAGTGCAGACTGACTAGTCTACTACAGTTAGCCACACACAAGTTCATGGGGACAGTCAGGACATGATGTTGGTCTTCCTCACCTCTGTCTGCTAAATGCCATTGTTATATGAAAAGTAACTGAGCATTGTGTCCTTGGAGATTCAAAACTGCCCCAACATGGTGCCACTTTGTTCACTCTGTGACCTGGCACACTGCCATCTTTGTTCTGCTTTGGTATATAAACTGGACAGAGACTGTCCCCTGTTCGGATATGTGAGTGTAGGATATGGATGTCCTACGTGGTATTATTCATGAAAAACTAGCATGTACCCAGTCAGCCACCACTTTGTACTAGAGGCCTAGGCCTCCTACTTCAGCCTGCTGTAGCTAGAATAAAGCCGTGTCTCCTTCCTCCCCTGCACACCCCAAGGCCTCAGTTCTGAGGAACCAGACTGAACCCGTGTCTTCCCAGCATCGGTCAGTTGCACAAGAAAAAAAGGTTTGGGGACTCTAGAAATATAAAGGTGAGCAAGGAATGAGTAGATTATTAGAAATGAGAAATGGAGTCAGCAAGCTTAAGTATTTATTAAAAATCAATTTAAGGAAAAGACATACAGAAGTCTCAGTGGGTGTGAAGCCCAGGGAAATTTTGTTTGTTTGTTGTTGTTGTTGTTGTTATTATTGTACTGAGGATTAAACCCAGGGAATTCTACATTTAAGTTATACCCCCAACCCTTCTGTGCCAGTATTGGGAAATTGCCCCAATATTGATTTCCACTAGGAATGTAAAAGGCAGTCAGAGAATGGGTGCTGTGCAAGCACTCAAGCAGGCGAGCAAGAAAGGGGGGAAGTGGGAAAAACAACAGCTTTGCCTGCTACTTCAAAAGTCCCCCCCTTATCTTTTGCCCTGATATTACCCCATAGTAAGAATGTAGAGGCCATTAGAGCTCTTAGCCTTCAAAAAATTATACATATTATAATGATATATAATAAAATTATATATGTATGTAATTTTATTATATATAATTAATATATATAGGATCACAAGTAGTTCTGGCTGGCACATCTTTTTTTTTTTTTTTTTTTTTTTGGTTGTAATGGGGATGGAACTTAGGGGCATTTACCTCCAAGCGATATTCCTAGCCCTATTTTTTATCCTTTGTTTTTTAAATTTTTTTGTGGTACTGAGGGTGGAACCCAGGGGCTTTTCACATTCGGGCTATACTTACAGACCTATTTTATACTTTATTTGGAAACAGGGTCTCACTAAGTTGCTGAGAGCCTCACTAAGTAGCTGAGGCTGGCTTCAAAACTGTGTGGTTCTCCTATCTCAGCCTACCAAGTGCTGGGCTTATTGCAAGTGTGCTCCACAATGCCCAGCTATCTTTTGTTTTGAAACAGGGTCTCACTGAGTTGCAAAGGGCCTCACTAAGTGACTGAGGCTGTCCGAAAACCATGATCCTCCTGTCTCAGCCCTCAAATGCTGGGATTACAAGCATGTGCCACCATGCCTTGTTCTTGCTTGGCACATCTTAATAGCTATAGAGTTAGTAAGAGCCTTATGCTCTGCTCTGAGAGAGTACATGCCATTGCATTGGCTATAATTAGTTCCTCTGTTTGCCTACTCTTCTCAGTGATGCAGCCTTGATATGCAGAATATAAGCTCAATATTACTTCAAAGCACCCCCAGTCAATGTGCAACTGATACAGCAGAGGTAGAAAAATAATATACTTACGCTTAAAGAGTACACTGACCAGCAACAAGATAATACCTCCTGCCTAAAATGAGTTGCTAGCCCTGTTGTCTTGGTAACACTGATAAGAACACACCAATGGAAAGCTTTACTTAAGGGCCAGAGTGTGAGGGGAGGCAGAGTTCCACTTTCAGGCTCACCAGCATGTCTTTCAGGAACACTGCTTTTCTTTACTTCCAGTTCTGTTTCCTACTGGCTTTGTAATAAAGATTTTACTTAAGCTACAAAAGAGTGAAGAAGGCTAGTGGTTTAGCTCAGAGGTAGAACGTCCCTGGGGTCAATCCCCAATACAAAAAAAAAAGTTATCAGGCTGTCCTTTTATTGAAATTTTTACTAAGTGTAAATATTCTTCTCTTTATCTTCTATTGGTCACATAGTCCTTGAAGCATGCACCACTACGCCCGGCTCTTCATGTGAATCTTGGAAATATTCTTCTAATTCTGTTAAGAATATAATTGGCATTTTGAGGGGGATTGCATTGAATCTGTAGATTGCTTTGCCAATATGGCTGTGTGTGTGTTACTACCAGAGATTAAACCCAGAAGCAGTCTACCTCTGAGGTATACCACCATGCACCATGCCTGACAATATGGCCATTTGAATAATGTTAACTCTTGCCTATCCATGAATATGGGAGGTCTTTCTATATCCTCTAATTTCTTTAATCAGTGTTCTATAATTTTCACTGTGAAAGTCTTTCACCCCTTGTTTACACTTATTCGTAGGTATTTTTTAAGGCAACCATTAAGTCAATGGAATTACTCTCTTGATTTCTTTCTCACCAGCTTCATTATTGGTGTATAGAAAAGCTAGTTTGTAAACCAATTATGGTAATACATGCCTGTAATCTCAGTACTTGGGAGTCTGAGACAGGAGCATCCAGGTTTGAGGACAACCTCGGCAGCATAATGAGACTCTCCACAACCTAGCATGATTATGTTTCAGAATAAAAAAAAATAAGTCTGGATCTTGGCATGGTGGCACATAACTGTAATCCCAATATTTGGGACTGAGACAGGTGGATCACAGTTTCAAGGCCAGCTTCAGGAACTTAGACATTCAGGAGATTAGAAAGATTCTGTTTCAGGTGGGTGTAATGACCCAGTCTTATAATCCCAGCATTTGGGAGGCTGAGACAGCCTCCTGTCTCATTTAGGACAGCCTCAGCTACTTAGTGAGGCTCAATGAGACCCTGCTTCAAAATTAAGAATAAAAAAAATAGGGCTAGTGGTGTAGCTCGGAGGTAGAATGCCCCTGGGTTCCATTCCCAGTATTGAAAATAAAATCAATAGTTTTTCTATACACCAGCCATGAATCCACTGAAAAAGAAATCTGGAAAAAAATTTCATTCACAACAGCTTAAAAAATAAAATTAAAATAATAAAACACTTAGGAATAAATCTAAACAAGGAGGTAAAGACTTGTACAGTTTTTACTTCTTGGTTAGATTTCTTTTAACAATATATAATTAAAAAAAATGTATAGGGTGTATTCATTTCGAGTCACACCCCCCCCCGGTGCCATTTTGGCATGGGGCTGTATTTCTATTTTCTGTATTTCTATCTTTCTAATAAACTTCTTTAAATCTTAAAAAAATATATAGAAAACTAAATAAACAAACTGAAGATCTTAGAAGATAGAAAGAAGCCGGGCATGGTGGTGCATGCTTGTAATCCCAGCATTCAGGAGGCTGAGACCAGAGGATCATGGTTCGTGGACAGCCTCAGCTACTTAGTGAGGCCCTCTGCAACTTAGTGAGACCCTGTTTTAAAATAAAGAATAAGCCGGGCGTTGTGGCGCACGCTTGTAATCCCCGCGCTTGGGAGGCTGAAACAGGAGGATCGCATGGGTTTGAAGCCAGCTTCGGCTACTTAGTGAGGCTTTTGGCAACTTAGCGAGATCCTGTTTCCAAATTAAAAAAAAAAAAAAGGTCTGGGTGTATGGCTTGGAGGTAGAACGCTTCTGGGTTCCACCCCTAGCACCACCAAAAATAAAATAAAGAATAAAAAATAGGGTAGGGAATGTAGCTCAGAGGTCAAATGCCCCTGGGTTCGTTCCATCCCAAGATCTGCAAAAAAAAGAAAAAAAGAAAAAAAAAAGATAGAAAGACCTCCCATATTCTTGGATAGGCAGAAGAAACATTAACAAAATGGCCAAACAACCAAGAACAATTTACAAATTCAACACAATTCCTTTTAAAATACCAATGTATGGCCGGGCTTGGTGGCACATGCTTATAATCCCTGCTCTTGGGAGATGGAGACGGGAGGATCACGCAGGTTCGAAGCCAGCTGTGTTGACTTAAGAGACCCTGTTTCCAAATAAAAAAGTATAAAAATAGGTCTGGGAGTGTAGCCCAGAGGTAAAAGGGTTTCCAGGAACCCCATTACCACCAAAAACAAAACAAAACAAAACCAATGTAATTCTGCATAGAGCTGGTGTGTGTGTGTCAGTGGTGGGGGGGGGGGTGTTCCTAAAATTCACACGAAAGAACAAAAGACCCAGAATAGTCAAAGCAATTCTTAGCAATAAGAGCCATGCAGGAGTTCTAGTAATACCTGATTTTAAATTATAGTATAGAGCCTTAGTAACAAGAACAGCATGATGTTGGCACAGAAATAGATACACTGACCAATAAAATATAAGATATAGAGACAAATACTCATATTATAGCCAGCCAATATTTTTATTGAGGTTGTAGGGATTAAACTCACGGGCTTGTACTTCTGAGCTATACCCTCCAGCCTTATTTAATTATTTATTTATTTACTTACTTTTTTATTTGGTACTGGGATTGAACTCGAGGGCATTCTACCTCCAAGTTAAACCCCCAGCCCTATTTTTTATTCTTTATTTTGAAACCAGTTCTGACTAAGTTGTAGAGGGCCTCACTAAATAGCTAAGGCTGACTGAAAACCCGTGATCCTCCTGTCTCATCATCCCAAGTACTGGGATTACAAGTGTATACCACCACACCTGACTCCCAGCCCTATTTTTTATTTTTTATTTTGAAACAGAGTATCACTAAGTTTCAGAGGACCTCACTAAGTAGCTGAGGCTGCTTACGAACCTGTGATCCTCCTATCTCAGCCTCCCAAGTACTGGGATTATAAGAGTGCCCCACTATGTCCCACTAGCCAGCCTATTTTTGGCAGAGATTCCAAAACCTTATAGTGAAGAAAAGACAGTCTTTTCAATTCAAGATTGGTCAAAAACCTAGAAATAAAACCGCTTTTTTGGTATTTGTCCAAAGGGGTTGAAATCAGAGAACTACAGTAATATATGCATACCCATGTTTATAGCAGCATAATTTGTAAAAGCCAAAATATGGAACCAACCTTGGTCTCCATCAACAGATAAAGTGGATTGCAAAATTATGGGAAACACACACAATGAAATTCTCCTCAGATATAAAGAAGAACAAAATCATGGCATTCACAAGAAGATGGAAAGAACTGGAAAACATTATGTTAGGTGAGATCAGCCAAGCACAGAAAGAGAAAGGACTTATGTTTTCTCTAATATGCCCAAATTAGGGAGTATTAGTACCACCACAGGGACTCCAGATAATGGAGGAGAAACCTCAGCAAAATTAGAATGGAAGGAAGGGAGAGGAAGAAGGCTGAGGTTGATTAATGGAGGAGTTACATTCAAATATGTGTAAAGGTATGAATATGGTCAACCTGGAAACTCATTGTTGGGTGGGGAGAAGGGGAAGCGGAGGGAGAGAGAGCACCAAGCACAATCTGAGTGTATTCCATTTTTAATACGTTCCACATTAAAATAAGAAATAAATTTAAAAAAAGAATGCAAAAAAAAATAGGGCTGAAGGTGTGGCTCAGAGGTACAATGGCCCTGGATTCAATCCTCAGTATTGATAGGTCGGGTCCCTTCCTACCCCTACAAGACCCCGCAGCAGGGATAGGAGGCAGAACCCTGGAAGCCAGAAGCAGAGATATTGTAAGACCCCAGGTGTCATGAGATTCTAAACATCACAAGGCTGACTCCAGTGGTCATGAGACTACATATGTTGCGAGATAATCGATATTCCTATAAAAGACTCTGACTTCCTCTCTGCTGCATGACTCTGCTGGCCGACTGGGTCTATTGGCCAACTCTGCTGACCATGTGGCTCATTGATCCCTTCCCACATGACTGGCAGACTCCCCAAAGGTGCTGGTTTATTAGGCTGATTAAAGTCGCTTTTAATAACCCAGTTGGTATTTGCCTCCTTTGCAACTCCCTAGCTCAATTTCAATGTTGGATTTGGTCCCAAACCGTGGGAGGATTTTTGTATTTTTTTCCCTTTGTTTTTCTCTTTTTAAGCCCTGGACTTTCTGACCTGCACTGGGCTTATTCCCCTTCTGGCAATGGCCAGTAGCTGTTGGGCTCCTTCCCCTCCTAGAACCCATTCTCCTGAATTTCCATTTTCATGACTTGTCTTTTCTTTTAATAGCTCCTGTCAGCCAGGCGTGGTGGTGCACGCTTGTAATCCCCGTGCTTGGGAGGCTGAGATAGGAGGATCGCACGGGTTTGAAGCCAGCCTCAGCTACTTAGTGAGGCTCTCAGCAACCTAGTGAGACCCTGTTTCCAAATAAAATATTAAAAAGATCTGGGAGTATAGCCCGGAGGTAGAAAGCCTCTGAGTTCCACGCCCACTACCACCAAAAAAAAAAAAAAAAGCTCCTCGTCTAAAGTTTATTCCAACATGCATTACCAAGCTGTTCAGGGTAACCTCTGACTCCCACTGCAGCCATATTCCCACCTTCCCACCTCCAAAGAATTTGACCTCTCCCGGCCAAGGGGCCCCTACAAAATCCACTGATTGCAGGAAGTAGTTACGAACTCGGTCTTTGCCCAATATCACCAAAAGGCCGAGATGATAGGTCTGGTCCCTCCACTGCTCCATGGGACCCCACAGCGGGGACAGGAGGCAGAACCCTTTGAAGCCAGAAGCGGAGATATTGTGAGAGTCTTGTGCCATGAGACTTCAAACATCACCAGGCTTACTCCAGTGGTCACAAGACTACAGATGTTGCGAGAGAATCAGCATTTCTATAAAATACCCTGACTTCCTCTCCGCCGCATGACTCTGCCAGCTGACCGGTAATACTGGCTGACTCTGCTGACCGCATGGCTCATTGCTTCTTTCCCCACAGCTGGCAGACTCCCTGAAGGTGCAGGTTTATTAGGCTGATTAAAGCCGCTTTTAATAACCTGGTTGGTATTTGCCTCCTTTGTGACTCCCTAGCTCAATTTCAACGTTACAAGTATCACAAAAAGGGAGTGGATACAAACAAAAATAAATGCTGTCAAGAATGTGGGGAAATATACACTATTGGTGTATAAGAGTACTATAAATTAGTACAACCACCATGGAGATCAGTATGCAGGTTTCTCAAGACTAGGAATGAAACCACTATGACCAGCTATCCCACTCCTTGGTATCTTTCTAAAAAAAAAATCAAATCAGAATGTGATAGTGACAGCCAGGCATGGTGGCACATGCTTGTAATACCAGTACTTGGGAGGCTAAAATAGGAAGATTGCAAGTTCACAGCCAGCCTCAGCTACTTAGTAAGACCAGCTGCAATGTAGTGAGAAGCGGTTTCAATATAAAAGAATAAAATCAAGCTGGGGGTGTGGCTTAGAAGTAGACTGCCTCTGGGTTCTATCTACTGTTTTAAAAAAAGTACTGGAATGGGGAAGGAATGGGTGGGGGATGGGTAGGGGCTAACTGGGTGATGTGTGCATGTATGTCTACACAAGTTTTTTACCCCATTATGATGTATGAATACAATGCACCAATAAAATAATTTTTAAAAAGTACTATAAGCTAGGCATGGTGGCGCATACTTGTAATCTCAGCATTTGAGAGGCTGAGACAGGATGGCAGTTGGAGGCAGTCTCAGCTACTTAGTGAGGCCTTTTGCAACTCAGACCCTGTTTCAAAATAAAGAATAAAAAATAGGGCTGGAAGTGTATCTCAGAGGTAGAATGCCCCTAGGTTCCATCCCCAGACCCACACAAAAAAAGTATAAAAATGTTGATAATCCTCAGGTTATTCTGAGAGGGAGGGAGTACTTCCATACTCATTCTCCAAAGACAGTATCACCTTAATACCAATACAAGATAAGGATACTTCAAGGAAATAAACCACAGACCAATATTATCAATGAACCTAGATGCAAAACTCCTCAGTAAAATATTAACAAATCAAAATCAAGAACAGCTTTAGAAGGTCATGTATCATGATCAAGTTGATTCCAGTCCAGGGATGCAAGATTGGTTCAATATACACAAACTAATAAATAGATGTAATGCACCACAAAAACAGAAGAGCAAAAACTACATGATCGTGTCAATAGATGTAGAAAAAACATGAAAGATGTAGAAAAAGCGAGCTACAACTCCTGCCCTATTTTTTATTCTTATTTTGAAACAGGATCTCACTAAGTTGTGGAGGGCCTCACTAAGTAGCT